>NC_086452.1:411456274-411726274 GCF_028390025.1 Pseudophryne corroboree | reverse complement strand
TGTTGTGAGCAGTATATATATATATATATATATATATATATAGTAGTACAGTGCAGCATTTTTGTGACCAACAGTATATAGTTGTACAGTACAGTAGGCCATTGCTGTATCTTGCAGCTCCGTGTCACTTCAAGTATCCATATCTGTGCTGCATTGTTGTGAGCAGTATATATAGTAGTACAGTGCAGCATTTTGGTGACCACCAGTATATAGTTGTAAAGTACAGTAGGCCATTGCTGTATCTTGCAGCTCCGTGTCACTTCAAGTATCCATATCTGTGCTGCATTGTTGTGAGCAGTATATATATATATATATATATATATATAGTAGTACAGTGCAGCATTTTGGTGACCAACAATATATAGTTGTACAGTACAGTAGGCCATTGCTGTATCTTGCAGCTCCGTGTCACTTCAAGTATCCATATTTGTGCTGCATTGTTGTGAGCAGTATATATAGTAGTACAGTGCAGCATTTTGGTGACCACCAGTATATAGTTGTACAGTACAGTAGGCCATTGCTGTATCTTGTAGCTCCGCTGTGTCACTTCAAGTATCCATAACTGTGCTGCATTGTTGTGAGCAGTATATATATATATATATATATATAGTAGTACAGTGCAGCATTGTGGTGACCAGTATACTACAGTACAATAGTCCAGTGCTGTTCTCGCTGCTCAGTGTCAGTTCTCCATAGTATCATCAGTGCTCAGTAAAATCAGTGCTCAGTATAATCAGTGATTGATCAGTATAATCAGTTCTCAGTATAATCAGTGCGCTGTTAGACGTGCGCCCGTTTTCCGACATTAGTGCTTTGGGATTTAGACAATTGATGAAGTTATTGTGTCCCCGGTACAAAATCCCATCTAGATTCCACTTCACTAGGCAGGCGATTGCGAGATTTTACCAATTAATATCAGTGATTTATAATTAATTATTAATTACAGTGTTCTTGCCAAATGATTCCAGTGATTTTGTCATTTTCTTCCAGTGATTTGGGCCAATAATACCATTGATTAGAACGAATAATTCCTGTGATTTTGTCATTTTCTTCCAGTGATTTGGACCAATAATACCATTGATTAGAACGAATAATTCCTTTGATTTTGTCATTTTCTTCCAGTGATTTGGACCAATAATACCATTGATTAGAACGAATAAGTCCTGTGATTTTGACATTTTCTTCCAGTGATTTGGACCAATAATACCATTGATTAGAACGAATAAGTCCTGTGATTTTGACATTTTCTTCCAGTGATTTGGACCAATAATACCATTGATTAGAACGAATAATTCCAGTGATTTTGACATTTTCTTCCAGTGATTTGGACCAATAATACCATTGATTAGAACAAATAATTCCTGTGATATTGAGGTGTTTGTGTCGCTTAGCTTAGCCGTCTAGCGACCACAGTGCACCTCTTTTTCTCTTTTCTTTGCATCATGTGTTGTTTGGGGCCAATTTTTATAAGTGCCATCCTGTCTGACACTGCAGTGCCACTCCTAGATGGGCCAGGTCTTTGTGCCGCCCTCTTGGGTCGCTTAGCATAGTCATCCAGCAACCTCGGTGCAAATTTTAGGACTAAAAATAATATTGTGAGGTGTTCAGAATAGACTGGAGATGAGTGGAAATTATGGTTATTGAGGTTAATAATACTATAGGATCAAAATTACCCCCACATTCTATGATTTAAGCTGTTTTTGAGGGTTTTTTGAAAAAAAAAAACACCCGAATCCAAAACACACCCGAATCCGACAAAATTTTTGAAGGGAGGTTTTGCCAAAACGCGTCCGAATCCAAAACACGGCCACAGAACCGAATCCAAAACCTAAGCACAAAACCCGAAAAATTTCCGGTGCACATCTCTAATATATATATATATATATATATCCAAGTATGGGACCAGGTCTGTATCCCGGCGGTCGCGATCCCAGCAGTCAGCAGTCGATACTGATGCCAGAATCTTGCTTGGAACCCCAACTGCCGGAATCCCGAACGAGTGTTTGCCATACCACTGGATGGGTAAGCCACAGAGAGCGGGGCGGTCTGGGTTAGGGTTAGGTTGCGGGGAGGTGGTTACGTTTCGGCAGTGGTGCAAGTAGTAATAATGTTTTACAGGTACTGTGTGCGCGCGTCGAAGGCCCAAAAAATGGGTGTGGCCAAATGCCACTTGGGGCATGTCCAATGAAAATGGGGGTGTGATACACATATGGGTGGGGGGCAGATACACATATGGCCCCAATAGTGCCAGATACACGTTGCCCCACAGTGCCAGATAGACATTGCCCCACAGTGCCAGATACACATTGCCCCACAGTGCCAGATACACAAATGCCCCCAGAGTGCCAGAAATACATTGCCTCACAGTGCCACATACACATTGCCCGCAGTGCCAGATATGCCCCCAGTGCCAGATACAGAGATGCCCCCAGTGCGAGATATGCCCCCAGTGCCAGATACAGAAGTGCCCCCAGTGCCAGATATGCCCCCAATGCCAGATACAGAGATGCCCCCAGTGCCAGATATGCCCCCAGTGCCAGATACACATGTCCCCGCAGTGCCAGATATGCCCCCAGTGCCAGGTACACATGTCCTCACAGTGCGTCCCCCCCCCTTCCCCTGCTGCTTACCGCGCTGCTGCTGTCCTGTGTGTAAGGGGAGGAGAGTGCAGCGTGCGCCTCTCCTGCCCCTCAGTCTCTGGCGGTGGTGGGGGTGTCTACATTCAATTAGGCGCCGATCTGTGAGCCAATCAAAGATTGCGGTCCGGCAGCCAATCAGGAGCCTTGGCTGGCGGTCTGTGTGCTCTGATTGGCTTACGGGCCGGCGCCGAATTGAAGGTAAACACTGAGGGGCAGGAAAGGAGCACACTGCGAAGTGGGGGGAGGGACGGTGCGGCGGCCCGGTGGCGGTGGGTATGGCATACCCACGGCTAAATGCTTAAGGGTATGCCATACCCACCCGTACCTGCCTACTTGCACCGCTGCGTTTAGGCTGCGCGGAGGGGGCGTTAGGTTTAGGCACCCCTGGGGAGGGTTATGGTTAGGCTGCAGGGGAGGGGGGGGGAGGGGGGGGGTTAGGTTTAGCTGCGAGAAGGGGAGGTTAGATTTAGGCAAGACCCAGGGAGGGTTAGGGTTAGGCTGCAGGGGTGGGGGAGGGTTAGCTTTAGACTGCGGGAAGGAAGGGTTAGTGGGGCATTGGGGAAAGGAAAGTGTACTTACCTTGCCCCTGTTGGGATTTTCACTATCGGGATGCTGCGGACGTTGTTCTGACTGCCAGCATATTAGACCCAACCCATATGTATGTATATATGTGTGTGTGTGTGTGTGTGTGTGTGCATGTATATATATATATATATATATATATATACACACACAGTATATATATATATATATATATATATATATATATAAAACATAGATAATTTATTCAAACTACCTGATACTCCCCTAGTTCAAATGATACACTGTATATATATATATATATATATATATATAATATGCAACAAGTCCAGCACTCACTGTTAATTGATATACTGTCCCCGTTGCCTTCCGCAAGATACAGCTCACACTGTTATGTAAAAAGGGTTGGGAACGGCGGCACTCAGGAATAAAGACACAACCACAGCCAGTAGTATCAGCCAACGTTTCAAAGCATGTGCTTTTTCGTCAGGGCAATAACAAACATTAAAAACACTCACGTTTATATGTGCTCCCCCTCACCGTCAAAGTCCGCGCCTCAGGCTCCACTTCCGCTATGCAGGCGCTCCCTCGTGATGTCACCCAGTGCGCCCATCACCATAGCAACCAAATCAACATAAACGAAAAAATCCTCCACGTATAAAATTGCATGAGAAATCAATACATCAGATATTTCATTCTAGCACAGATCATGTATTAATAATAAGTTTAGTATTCGCCACGTCACCAAGATATATCAGGAAGGTCAGATAAAGCAATTATACCCAGCTTGTTCATTTAACCCCCGTGGACTAAGTGTGTCCAAACGGAATATCCAACGGGACTCACATTGTAGTAAGCGTTTAGATCTATTACCACCTCTCACCAATGGTGGTATGTGGTCGATGATCATGTGTCTCAATGCGGTTGGTGAGTGGCCGGCCAGGGCAAAATGTCTTGCCACTGGCTGGTCACTATGTCCAGCCAACACAGCTTCCCTTATTGCATATCTATGTTGACCCATTCTGACTTTAAAAGAGCATTCTGTTTTCCCCGTGTAGTATTTACCACACGGGCAGATGAGCACATAGACAATAAATTTAGACATACAGGAAAGTCTGTGCTTGATTTTAAATGCTTGACCAGAGAACGGGTTTTTAATCGTGTCTCCTGTCTGCATGTAGCTACAGGTGACACAGCCAGTACACTTAAAGCAACCATTCTTGGGTCTCCCCAAAAATGTTGTAGATGTTTTTTTATCAAAATTCGTTATATCATTATGTACAACATAGTCGCGTATATTCTTTCCTCTGGAGTAGCTGCACATAATACGCTTATTAGTTATGCTAGGTAGTTCTTTGTCACTTGATACAATGGGCCAGTGAGAACGGATTGATTTCCTCACCTTGTTACTAGCAACATTGTATCTATTAGGCCAAATGATCTTATTGGTGACATTCATCTTTAATTTGGGCTTTAAAGTGCTTTCTCTAGATATAGACATTACCTTGTTTTTAAGTTCAATAAGGGTTTGTTTATTATAGCCTCGAACTACAAATTTGTCTATCATAAGATCTAATTGGGCGGAGGCATCACATTCATCTGTGCAAATGCGTCTCACGCGCAGAAACTGGGAAAAAGGTAAACCCTTCTGAATGGTGACAGGATGATGACTCTGTGCACTAAGCAATGTATTGCGGTCAGTTGGCTTCACAAAAAGTGAAGTTTTGATAGCTCCCTGCATCAAATTAATTCTCACATCAAGAAAATCGATAGTTGATTTATCAATTTTATAGGTCAATTTAACAGGGCTGTTACTGCGATTATGATTTAATAGAATATTTTCCAGGGATTCAACGTCGCCTTTTCATAACAGCAGCATGTCGTCTATAAAACGAGTATAATAGACGACATTCTGCTGAATATCAGGGTCCGTAAAAAATATGTCTTTCTCCACTGAGATCATATATGCATTAGCGTATGCCGGGGCGACTGACGCCCCCATGGCACACCCAGATACCTGGATATAATGTTTCCCATCAAAATAGAAATAGTTTTTATTCAAAACCATTTCTAACAAGGCACAGAAGAACTCGATATTGGGCCCCTTATACCAAACATTGTTGGTGATAAGTCTCCTAGTGGCTGCAATCCCCTCTCCATGAGGAATGCAGGTATATAACGAACTCACATCTATACTGCATAAAATGCACTCAGGAGGGATGTTGGTTAAATTATTTAATTTAATCAGAAGATCAGTGGTGTCCTTTAAAACACACACTGAGTTCTGAACACACGGCTGTAAATAAGTGTCAAGATATATGGACA
Organism: Pseudophryne corroboree; assembly: GCF_028390025.1. NCBI lineage: Eukaryota > Metazoa > Chordata > Amphibia > Anura > Myobatrachidae > Pseudophryne > Pseudophryne corroboree. Next base: position 411,720,770 of record NC_086452.1, on the reverse strand, counting down.
CTGGCTGAAAGATGGAACCTCTGGCCGATATAATCGGCCGACCGGGAGGGTGCTTCAAATCTTTATGCACTTTAGGGAGCGTATAGAGTAAAGGTTTAATAGGGAAATCAGTTTTCAGTAATTTAATTATATCACTGGAAATAACCCCCACATCAACAGCATCCTGCAACAATTGATCAAGAGATTTTTTATATTCTTGGGTAGGATCTGTGGTTAAAGGACGATATACAGAGCAGTCAGATAACTGACGTAGAATCTCTTGCCGATAATCCGCTAAATCCTGTATAACCACTGAGCCCCCCTTATCCGCTGAACGGATAACTATATCTTTTCTAGCACTTAATGATTTTAAGGCTTTAAACTCTGCTCCAGTTAAATTAAAATGTCCCTTATGAGATCTGGTTTCAGCAGTGTCAACAGTAGAGTCCAACATCCTGATGAAACTCTTTATAGAGGCATTATTCGAAGTGGGATCAAAATTAGATCTTGGAGTTAGTTTCTTTAATTCACTTGGTATAGGGTTCTCCCCTTCTGTGGGCGGACGTGATCCAAAGAATTCCTGCAGCTTTAGTTGACGATTAAGTTTGAACACTTCAGTTTTCCATAAAAATGGATCAAAGGTGGTAGTTGGCACAAAACTAAGTCCTTTCATTAATACGTGGGTTTCTTCAACAGTGAGTGGGACTGAGGATAAATTAAATATTAATTCCTGGTTGGCAGTGGCGTTTTTTTGCGTGCCTCGCTTCCACTGGCCTCCTCCTATTGAACTTAAAAACAAGGTAATGTCTATATCTAGAGAAAGCACTTTAAAGCCCAAATTAAAGAAGAATGTCACCAATAAGATCATTTGGCCTAATAGATACAATGTTGCTAGTAACAAGGTGAGGAAATCAATCCGTTCTCACTGGCCCATTGTATCAAGTGACAAAGAACTACCTAGCATAACTAATAAGCGTATTATGTGCAGCTACTCCAGAGGAAAGAATATACTCGACTATGTTGTACATAATGATATAACGAATTTTGATAAAAAAACATCTACAACATTTTTGGGGAGACCCAAGAATGGTTGCTTTAAGTGTACTGGCTGTGTCACCTGTAGCTACATGCAGACAGGAGACACGATTAAAAACCCGTTCTCTGGTCAAGCATTTAAAATCAAGCACAGACTTTCCTGTATGTCTAAATTTATTGTCTATGTGCTCATCTGCCCGTGTGGTAAATACTACACGGGGAAAACAGAATGCTCTTTTAAAGTCAGAATGGGTCAACATAGACATGCAATAAGGGAAGCTGTGTTGGCTGGACATAGTGACCAGCCAGTGGCAAGACATTTTGCCCTGGCCGGCCACTCACCAACCGCATTGAGACACATGATCATCGACCACATACCACCATTGGTGAGAGGTGGTAATAGATCTAAACGCTTACTACAATGTGAGTCCCGTTGGATATTCCGTTTGGACACACTTAGTCCACGGGGGTTAAATGAACAAGCTGGGTATAATTGCTTTATCTGACCTTCCTGATATATCTTGGTGACGTGGCGAATACTAAACTTATTATTAATACATGATCTGTGCTAGAATGAAATATCTGATGTATTGATTTCTCATGCAATTTTATACGTGGAGGATTTTTTCGTTTATGTTGATTTGGTTGCTATGGTGATGGGCGCACTGGGTGACATCACGAGGGAGCGCCTGCATAGCGGAAGTGGAGCCTGAGGCGCGGACTTTGACGGTGAGGGGGAGCACATATAAACGTGAGTGTTTTTAATGTTTGTTATTGCCCTGACGAAAAAGCACATGCTTTGAAACGTTGGCTGATACTACTGGCTGTGGTTGTGTCTTTATTCCTGAGTGCCGCCGTTCCCAACCCTTTTTACATAACAGTGTGAGCTGTATCTTGCGGAAGGCAACGGGGACAGTATATCAATTAACAGTGAGTGCCGGACTTGTTGCATATTGTGTATTGTGTGAACGTCCCAGTGCTAAGGGATTTATCACACAAATTTGTCAAGGCACCCTGAAGTATTTTCATTGAATTGTGGCTTTCGTCTTGCTGTTCTGTTTTTTTCTACTCTTTGACTCATAAGGTGTATACACCTGTGTGGTGACATTGTTACGTCTAATTATTGAGTCTGATTTTTAAACCACAAAGGAATCGCAAATCAAAATGAATGATCAATTCACACGTGTTGCACTCGACATTGGAGAGACTCTGTCGTTTTCTGATATAGATGCTGAAGGCATAGTATATAAAGGTGCCATTTTTTCTGATGTGACTAGCATCCCTGCTAAAGATATTTACAGAGATTTATTTAGATTGAAAAAACGGGAGGTCGATTTTTATTATCATGGTGCAACGCTTTCAGAATATTTTAAAGAAAAGAAAATACCCCGTGGGTTTCGGGTTAGGAACATACCGACCATTGGTCGACACAATGTGGCTTTTTGTAAAAGATGGTGTGCTATTTTGAACAAATGCTCCCTAGACTTGGTACTTTTGGTGATAGAGGAGGCCACTAGAGAAATGAATAATACCAAAATCAAGGTAGAAGCATTTGAAGCTTTGCATACACAGACATTGTTGGACGACAAGTCTTGTAATTGGATAGAAAAACTTTCCAAACAAATTGAAGATTACAAACGAGACTTGCTCAAATATAAACGTGAGAAATTCACTAAAGTCAACAATGACTATGAATCAAATAATGTCTATGGCTGGCTAACTGGTGGAGCCCAAACATCCCAACAGAATCTGAGGGGAGGTCGACGCTTTGGACGTAACTCCAATTATAAGTCCACCCAAGACACTATCACTTCTGCCAGTGATAGTGATCAAGGTTCTAGGAGAGGAAAGCGTTTTAAATCACTCCCTTTAGGGATGAAAACAAGGGCCAAATACCGTGCAGCAAACGTAAATACAACCGACGAGGAGGCCAGTGGAAGTGAGGCACGCAAAAAAACGCCACTGCCAACCAGGAATTAATATTTAATTTATCCTCAGTCCCACTCACTGTTGAAGAAACCCACGTATTAATGAAAGGACTTAGTTTTGTGCCAACTACCACCTTTGATCCATTTTTATGGAAAACTGAAGTGTTCAAACTTAATCGTCAACTAAAGCTGCAGGAATTCTTTGGATCACGTCCGCCCACAGAAGGGGAGAACCCTATACCAAGTGAATTAAAGAAACTAACTCCAAGATCTAATTTTGATCCCACTTCGAATAATGCCTCTATAAAGAGTTTCATCAGGATGTTGGACTCTACTGTTGACACTGCTGAAACCAGATCTCATAAGGGACATTTTAATTTAACTGGAGCAGAGTTTAAAGCCTTAAAATCATTAAGTGCTAGAAAAGATATAGTTATCCGTTCAGCGGATAAGGGGGGCTCAGTGGTTATACAGGATTTAGCGGATTATCGGCAAGAGATTCTACGTCAGTTATCTGACTGCTCTGTATATCGTCCTTTAACCACAGATCCTACCCAAGAATATAAAAAATCTCTTGATCAATTGTTGCAGGATGCTGTTGATGTGGGGGTTATTTCCAGTGATATAATTAAATTACTGAAAACTGATTTCCCTATTAAACCTTTACTCTATACGCTCCCTAAAGTGCATAAAGATTTGAAGCACCCTCCCGGTCGGCCGATTATATCGGCCAGAGGTTCCATCTTTCAGCCAGTGTCCATATATCTTGACACTTATTTACAGCCGTGTGTTCAGAACTCAGTGTGTGTTTTAAAGGACACCACTGATCTTCTGATTAAATTAAATAATTTAACCAACATCCCTCCTGAGTGCATTTTATGCAGTATAGATGTGAGTTCGTTATATACCTGCATTCCTCATGGAGAGGGGATTGCAGCCACTAGGAGACTTATCACCAACAATGTTTGGTATAAGGGGCCCAATATCGAGTTCTTCTGTGCCTTGTTAGAAATGGTTTTGAATAAAAACTATTTCTATTTTGATGGGAAACATTATCTCCAGGTATCTGGGTGTGCCATGGGGGCGTCAGTCGCCCCGGCATACGCTAATGCATATATGATCTCAGTGGAGAAAGACATATTTTTTACGGACCCTGATATTCAGCAGAATGTCGTCTATTATACTCGTTTTATAGACGACATGCTGCTGTTATGGAAAGGCGACGTTGAATCCCTGGAAAACATTCTATTAAATCATAATCGCAGTAACAGCCCTGTTAAATTGACCTATAAAATTGATAAATCAACTATCGATTTTCTTGATGTGAGAATTAATTTGATGCAGGGAGCTATCAAAACTTCACTTTTTGTGAAGCCAACTGACCGCAATACGTTGCTTAGTGCACAGAGTCATCATCCTGTCACCATTCAGAAGGGTTTACCTTTTTCCCAGTTTCTGCGCGTGAGACGCATTTGCACAGATGAATGTGATGCCTCCGCCCAATTAGATCTTATGATAGACAAATTTGTAGTTCGAGGCTATAATAAACAAACCCTTATTGAACTTAAAACAAGGTAATGTCTATATCTAGAGAAAGCACTTTAAAGCCCAAATTAAAGAAGAATGTCACCAATAAGATCATTTGGCCTAATAGATACAATGTTGCTAGTAACAAGGTGAGGAAATCAATCCGTTCTCACTGGCCCATTGTATCAAGTGACAAAGAACTACCTAGCATAACTAATAAGCGTATTATGTGCAGCTACTCCAGAGGAAAGAATATACGCGACTATGTTGTACATAATGATATAACGAATTTTGATAAAAAAACATCTACAACATTTTTGGAGAGACCCAAGAATGGTTGCTTTAAGTGTACTGGCTGTGTCACCTGTAGCTACATGCAGACAGGAGACACGATTAAAAACCCGTTCTCTGGTCAAGCATTTAAAATCAAGCACAGACTTTCCTGTATGTCTAAATTTATTGTCTATGTGCTCATCTGCCCGTGTGGTAAATACTACACGGGGAAAACAGAATGCTCTTTTAAAGTCAGAATGGGTCAACATAGATATGCAATAAGGGAAGCTGTGTTGGCTGGACATAGTGACCAGCCAGTGGCAAGACATTTTGCCCTGGCCGGCCACTCACCAACCGCATTGAGACACATGATCATCGACCACATACCACCATTGGTGAGAGGTGGTAATAGATCTAAACGCTTACTACAATGTGAGTCCCGTTGGATATTCCGTTTGGACACACTTAGTCCACGGGGGTTAAATGAACAAGCTGGGTATAATTGCTTTATCTGACCTTCCTGATATATCTTGGTGACGTGGCGAATACTAAACTTATTATTAATACATGATCTGTGCTAGAATGAAATATCTGATGTATTGATTTCTCATGCAATTTTATACGTGGAGGATTTTTTCGTTTATGTTGATTTGGTTGCTATGGTGATGGGCGCACTGGGTGACATCACGAGGGAGCGCCTGCATAGCGGAAGTGGAGCCTGAGGCGCGGACTTTGACGGTGAGGGGGAGCACATATAAACGTGAGTGTTTTTAATGTTTGTTATTGCCCTGACGAAAAAGCACATGCTTTGAAACGTTGGCTGATACTACTGGCTGTGGTTGTGTCTTTATTCCTGAGTGCCGCCGTTCCCAACCCTTTTTATATATACAGTATATATATATATATATATAAACAGAGGTCCAACGATGTGGAGGTGCACTCTTCCAGTTCAATGATTTGTCACACGTTCATCTTTCACAATAGCTTTATTGCAGTCAAATCTAGGCTTATTTAATCGACGTTTCGATCCTCAATTTAGGATCTTTATCAAGATAAGCTTCCAGTTTATGAGAGCATCATATATTGATTACTGGAAAAACATAAAATAAAATATACACACATATTAAACAAACACAATACAACAAGAAAACAAACAAATAGAACATTGGTGGACCACCACGCCCTTTTAGGTCGATTATAAAAAAGATTCATTAATCACCAGAGTGAATCGTGTGTATTGACCAGTGTCTATACAAGTTATAGTCGTGTGTGGGCAAATCTACACCGCGGATATATATCACACCATATGTGGATACCAGGTGTCACCAACCTATAAGATAGGAAAACACTAGCTTCAAAATGTCGCTAGCCCTGGACACTTACTAATCAATATGTCAGGTTCAGACAATGCCAGGTCTGTAGGGTTAATAAGGTCATATTCAAGCAGAATTTCTGTAGGTAAATAAACCAATACATATATCTGAAAAAACACTCAAACTTATTAACATGTGTATAATACACATTTTCACCTGTTCAGTGAACGCACACCCAGGTACTTACTATTAGGTTCATTAGAGTTCACTTCTTATGGGACGACTGAGACAACCAAAGTAATCACTGTAAGCAAATACACAATAGGCCAACCTCTTAGTCCTAGAAACCTCCAGTGCAATTGCTGTCATACCACACATATAAAGAAACTGCAATACTCACGAAGGGTGTTCGCGTCCTCACCACCTCTACAGCCACACAGCTGAGAGGCTGATGGGCTGTCCTTAAATACCATTCAGACCGGAAGTGTATGGTGCACCCTATCTAATCCATCCCTGGACGCTCTCATAGTGCACAAAAGTCATACCCGCGGAGGCCGCCGTCCTCGCTGGCGTCCATCCAATACCCCCACCACCTGGGGGCCGTCCCGCTGCCGAGAACGCCGCCGCACAGGGGAAAAGCAACAGTCGCGACTTCAGTGGAACGCAAATGCGTTCCACGACCCGGAAGTCGGAAACCGGAAGCGTCGTGCGCTCCGGTCTCTACGATAGCCTAATAGGTTCAGACAGCTGATTCACAATACTGACAGGCGAAACTTCAGTTAATGCAGAAGGGTGGAAAGAAAACATACACACTGGAGGGGAGAATACACACAGTCCACTAGGGAATCTAAAAATGGATCTAAGACATATTCACAACTTAAATCATCAAAGGGACGCAGTGGTCACTGTGTACAGACATATTACAAAAATCATATACATCCAATAAAAGCTCGATGTGCTACAGTGTGAGACCGTAAACAGAAACCTCCAAAACTAATTGTCATGCATCAGAGTAATCTTTCTCAGTAATTAATACCATCAATGTTTATTAAACACGTAATTAGTTAATACATGTAAAGAAACTCAATTTTCTTTATATCTGAAAAAATGTTTTAAAAAAATGTTTTCAACAGAGGTTCACAGGTTATGTCTCAAACCATAGCACTCACATTAAACATTTTTTCATGGTCAGGTTAACTCATAAATGCCACAGAATCCCTCAGGTTTATACCCATGTTGACATCTATAGGAGTATCTGCTAATTAATTCACAAGAAAACATTCATAGCGGCATGTTCATTTAGGCCTTTGGGTGAGACCGTGTTGAGGTGAGCAATCCAGAAGCTCTCCCTTTGGCGTAAAACTTGGGTTCCGGCCCCACCGTGACTCAACGGTGGAACCCAATCGATGAGTCTGCATTTCAAATTTGCTACCTGATGTCCTCGTTGCAGGTAGTGTCTGGCAACAGGCTTATCACTGGTACCTGTTTGTAATGCAGTCCTAATAGATAACCGATGGTTCGCCATCCGTTCCCTAAAACAACGGGTGGTAAGCCCCACGTAACATAAACCGCAGGGGCATGTTAGGGTATACACCACGAAGTCGAGTCTACAATGTAGGTGGTACCTGATTTTGATATTCCTGCCGGAATGTGGATGGGGAAAGGTAGAACCAGTCTGCAGGGATCTGCACGTTGTGCATTTCCCACATGAAAAGCAGCCAGGCTTTTTACTCATAATCTGAAGAAAATTCAACTTAGTCTCAGGTACTGATGTAGGCCTCATCAGCATCTGTCGTAGGTTAGGCCCTCGTTTGTAAGCCATCATCGGTGGGTTTGTGTGTGTAAATGGTAACCCTTGATCAGATTTTAAGATTGGCCAATGCTTCCGCAGTGTTTTACGTGTAAAATGTGCATAATTGTCAAACTTCGTAGTGTAGATCATACGATTATCATTAGCAACAACCTTAGGTGATTTTTTGCTGAATAAGTTCCTGGCTCTACGCAAACTGTTGCTGATCACTTTGGTAGAGTAACCTCTTTCTCTAAACCTTTGTTTCATTTCCACCAATTGTTTCTCCCTAATTTCTTCGTCGTTATTGATTCGCATTACTCGTAGAAATTGTGAGATGGGTAGATTGTTTTTTAACGAGGGGGGATGGAAACTACTGGTCAATAAAGTGGTGTTTCTATCTGTGGACTTCCTGTATAGGGAAGTAACAAAAGCTCCATTTTGTATGGACACATTCACATCTAAAAAATGAACTGAATGTTGTGAGCTCTCGTGTGTAAATTTAACCGGGCTATTAAGCATGTTGATATTGTTAACCATTTCAATAAAGGATTCCTGTGTGTCCTCCCACAGTAGGAAGACATCGTCAATGAATCGTTTATAGAAGGAAATTTTCGATCCATAGATGGGCAAAATATGCGTTTCCTCGAAGTTCGACATATACAAATTAGCATATGCAGGCGCCAGATTGGAGCCCATGGCTGTCCCTGAGCATTGGAGGAAATATGAATCCTTGTATTTGAAGTGGTTTAGACTCAAAACTAGATTGGTTAGTTCTAGAATAAATTCAGTAGGTACATTACCAACTGTACTACCAGTGAGTACATCCCTTATTGTTTCCAGTCCTTCATTATGTGGTATAATGGTGTACAATGATTGTACATCCATAGTGCATAAGAGGCAATTGCCCCTCGGTACCTCAATCTGTCCTAATTGATGAAGAAAATCGCTAGTGTCGCGTATATAGCTGCGGCACTTGTTAACATGCGGCTGTAGTATAGAATCCACCCACCTAGCTATCGGTTGTAGTAATGAGCCTTCGGCTGCGATGATCGGTCGCCCAGGCGGATTAGTCATCGTTTTATGAATTTTAGGGAGTGTATAGATAATGGGACATTTTGGCTCATCTACACTCAAAAAATCAAAAAGATCCTGATCTATCCAATTACTTTCTAGTCCTCTCCTCAAACTTAGATCAATGGTCTTTTTAATGGAGGGTATAGGATTGGTCGCTACCCTTCGGTATGTGTTGGTGTCCGCCAACTGGCGACTCACCTCTGAATCGTAATCAGTCCAGTCCTGGACTACCACGGCGCCACCTTTGTCGGCTGGTCTTATAACGACTGAGGTATCATCCCTCAGCCTCTTGAGTGCCTTTCTCTCACCCGGAGTGAGATTATCAAAAATACGTGGTGGCTTGAAATGTTGTATATCGTCATTGACCAGTCGGAGGAATGTCTTCATGCTGGGATTGTATGAAACAGGATCAAATTTAGAACTTTTTCTGAAAGACTTTTTTTCGGCCTGTTTGGGCTGACCCGAAAAGTATTCCCTAAGTCTGAGATTTCTCCCAAACCGGTACTGATCAACTGTGCCCTGGAAGACTTGATGAGGAAAAGTGGGTACAAATGACAATCCTCTCGCAAGAAGACTCAATTCAGACTGATCAAGACTACGTTCAGATAAATTGAATACTAAATCTAGTTTTGTTTCCTGCGACCCCTCCTTTTTATAACTGCCTCTCCTAGTGGTTGTTCGGTGTTTCGCGAGTCTCCGCGGGCCGGTGGAAGGCCCTTGGGTCCAGTTGTTTTTTCAAAAAAATGGGCAGTATTGCCCCGCTGTGCGTCGGATAAATCAGTATCAGACGTGGATATAGATGAAGCAGTCTCACGTGGAAAGGGGTTATGTCTATGCTTCCTAAAAAATCGTCCGGTCCGATTGCCTTGATGCGGATTACTGTTGCCCAACAGCCATCGGTATACGGTGTGATTTTGATAGTCCGCTGTTACAGTGGACAATTTTTTTCTTTTAAATGAGGTTAATTCATTCCTGTATGTGTCCACCTGCGTCTGCAATCTATCTACCCAGTTATTGTTCTTATCGTCCCGTAGGGTGGACAACGAACTGGCCTCCAATTGCTCAATCTCTACCTTGACCTTCTTCAGTTCACTTCCTACTTCCTCTACAACCAATATCAACAGATCAAGCGAACTTTTATTGAGAATGGAGCACCATCTACTACAGAAAACTGGGTTATTTCGGCCCAGGGTCGGTACATTATTGACCCTAAAGCCACGAGGTATCAGTTTCCGTCTGTGATATTCAGACAGAAACTGTCCGTGTAATAATAGATCCACCTCTCTGCGTTTTAGTCTCAATATCTTATAAAATATGTCTGCAGATGATTCAGCAGGCAAGGTGTCGAAATCTAATTTATCGAACAGGACTTTTTCAATATCGTCGTCAGTAAATGAAATAATGCCCTGCTCGGCTCTAGATAACAACCCTTCATCAAATGGACATGTGCCTCCCTGGGCCATGTTATGGCGATATCTGTGGTATATGAGGAAAACCTACCCAATGGTCTACAAACAACAACAACAGAAAAACATACAGTTTTATCACAAATTAAAAGGTAATAAAAACAGTCTGACCACTTGAGTATTCTATTTTTTGTAACTCAATTAATACACAATATAGTGATGGGTGTCAGAAAATATGGAGGTTCACAACCAACCATAAAACATAGCAAGTATATTCCTGCACTCGCATCAGAATGTTATAACAACAATGGGGTGCTCCTAGTGGAAGTCTCCATATACATGGGAGACCCACAATATTTAAACAGAGGTCCAACGATGTGGAGGTGCACTCTTCCAGTTCAATGATTTGTCACACGTTCATCTTTCACAATAGCTTTATTGCAGTCAAATCTAGGCTTATTTAATCGACGTTTCGATCCTCAATTTAGGATCTTTATCAAGATAAGCTTCCAGTTTATGAGAGCATCATATATTGATTACTGGAAAAACATAAAATAAAATATACACACATATTAAACAAACACAATACAACAAGAAAACAAACAAATAGAACATTGGTGGACCACCACGCCCTTTTAGGTCGATTATAAAAAAGATTCATTAATCACCAGAGTGAATCGTGTGTATTGACCAGTGTCTATACAAGTTATAGTCGTGTGTGGGCAAATCTACACCGCGGATATATATCACACCATATGTGGATACCAGGTGTCACCAACCTATAAGATAGGAAAACACTAGCTTCAAAATGTCGCTAGCCCTGGACACTTACTAATCAATATGTCAGGTTCAGACAATGCCAGGTCTGTAGGGTTAATAAGGTCATATTCAAGCAGAATTTCTGTAGGTAAATAAACCAATACATATATCTGAAAAAACACTCAAACTTATTAACATGTGTATAATACACATTTTCACCTGTTCAGTGAACGCACACCCAGGTACTTACTATTAGGTTCATTAGAGTTCACTTCTTATGGGACGACTGAGACAACCAAAGTAATCACTGTAAGCAAATACACAATAGGCCAACCTCTTAGTCCTAGAAACCTCCAGTGCAATTGCTGTCATACCACACATATAAAGAAACTGCAATACTCACGAAGGGTGTTCGCGTCCTCACCACCTCTACAGCCACACAGCTGAGAGGCTGATGGGCTGTCCTTAAATACCATTCAGACCGGAAGTGTATGGTGCACCCTATCTAATCCATCCCTGGACGCTCTCATAGTGCACAAAAGTCATACCCGCGGAGGCCGCCGTCCTCGCTGGCGTCCATCCAATACCCCCACCACCTGGGGGCCGTCCCGCTGCCGAGAACGCCGCCGCACAGGGGAAAAGCAACAGTCGCGACTTCAGTGGAACGCAAATGCGTTCCACGACCCGGAAGTCGGAAACCGGAAGCGTCGTGCGCTCCGGTCTCTACGATAGCCTAATAGGTTCAGACAGCTGATTCACAATACTGACAGGCGAAACTTCAGTTAATGCAGAAGGGTGGAAAGAAAACATACACACTGGAGGGGAGAATACACACAGTCCACTAGGGAATCTAAAAATGGATCTAAGACATATTCACAACTTAAATCATCAAAGGGACGCAGTGGTCACTGTGTACAGACATATTACAAAAATCATATACATCCAATAAAAGCTCGATGTGCTACAGTGTGAGACCGTAAACAGAAACCTCCAAAACTAATTATCATGCATCAGAGTAATCTTTCTCAGTAATTAATACCATCAATGTTTATTAAACACGTAATTAGTTAATACATGTAAAGAAACTCAATTTTCTTTATATCTGAAAAAATGTTTTAAAAAAATGTTTTCAACAGAGGTTCACAGGTTATGTCTCAAACCATAGCACTCACATTAAACATTTTTTCATGGTCAGGTTAACTCATAAATGCCACAGAATCCCTCAGGTTTATACCCATGTTGACATCTATAGGAGTATCTGCTAATTAATTCACAAGAAAACATTCATAGCGGCATGTTCATTTAGGCCTTTGGGTGAGACCGTGTTGAGGTGAGCAATCCAGAAGCTCTCCCTTTGGCGTAAAACTTGGGTTCCGGCCCCACCGTGACTCAACGGTGGAACCCAATCGATGAGTCTGCATTTCAAATTTGCTACCTGATGTCCTCGTTGCAGGTAGTGTCTGGCAACAGGCTTATCACTGGTACCTGTTTGTAATGCAGTCCTAATAGATAACCGATGGTTCGCCATCCGTTCCCTAAAACAACGGGTGGTAAGCCCCACGTAACATAAACCGCAGGGGCATGTTAGGGTATACACCACGAAGTCGAGTCTACAATGTAGGTGGTACCTGATTTTGATATTCCTGCCGGAATGTGGATGGGGAAAGGTAGAACCAGTCTGCAGGGATCTGCACGTTGTGCATTTCCCACATGAAAAGCAGCCAGGCTTTTTACTCATAATCTGAAGAAAATTCAACTTAGTCTCAGGTACTGATGTAGGCCTCATCAGCATCTGTCGTAGGTTAGGCCCTCGTTTGTAAGCCATCATCGGTGGGTTTGTGTGTGTAAATGGTAACCCTTGATCAGATTTTAAGATTGGCCAATGCTTCCGCAGTGTTTTACGTGTAAAATGTGCATAATTGTCAAACTTCGTAGTGTAGATCATACGATTATCATTAGCAACAACCTTAGGTGATTTTTTGCTGAATAAGTTCCTGGCTCTACGCAAACTGTTGCTGATCACTTTGGTAGAGTAACCTCTTTCTCTAAACCTTTGTTTCATTTCCACCAATTGTTTCTCCCTAATTTCTTCGTCGTTATTGATTCGCATTACTCGTAGAAATTGTGAGATGGGTAGATTGTTTTTTAACGAGGGGGGATGGAAACTACTGGTCAATATATATATAGAATCACACCACTCGGCGGCACTCCTGACAAATAAATGAAGACTAGGAAGTCATCTTGAGTTAAATAGACGTTTCAGTGCTCGGCTGCACTTTTATCAAGATTATCAGACTGAAATTTGTCCGGAGTGCCGGCGAGTGGTGTGATTCTATAGTGGGCCGCTGCAACACGGTCGTCACGGTGGGCACCTGGCAAGTTACTGTGTGGGATGATAGGAGTGCCGGATCTGGTGTATGTATATATATATATATGATACTTTTAGTTTTAGACCTTAGGTCCCCCCTGTGTTAAGTACCCCGGGCCCCCCAATGCCTTAATCCAGCTCTGGCGATGGCAGATGGTTAAATGCAGATCTCGTCTCCTATCACATGTATGTGCTTTTCCAACTTTACACAACAATAACCAAATTCCATACTTCTCTCAGTTATACCAACAAATATGTTCATAATGCATTGTTATATGAGCATAATGCTGTTTATCTAGATATTTTTATAAGCTGGTTTAATGGAGGGAAACCTGCTATGCTCCATTTGATACTCCTCAATAGTATGTCATTGTAGATAAAGTAAAACATGCTACATACTGTCAAATAAAATACATTGTATGTGTGAAGTCAATTGTACTGTTTATAACTTAGGATCCATATCTTACTAACAATGAAATGATGACTTCAGAGTAGGAATCTTTAGAAGCTATCCAATTTACGTTATACTGGTTGTCACGTGATATTGCTACGCACTGCAGCATCCATAGACTGGTGTGTCAATGGGATATTTAGCCCTCACTGATTTAGGGGCTAATTCAGTAAGGATAGCAAATTCTGCTAATTAGCAGAATTTTCTATACTTTTCCTAGCATGTTGAGGGCCGGCCATCGCTCGTCAAGGCCGCCCAGCATGCTGACCAGAGCCTCCCCCCCCCCTTCAACAAGCAGAAATTGCGAGTAATCGCAATTTCTGCTAGTTAGCAGAAATACTGGAAGCCTCCTGCCGGCGCCTTCTCCCTGATCACGGCGGCTGTGTGTGACATCACACAGCCGCCGTGATCATGCCCACGACACGCCCCCATTCAGCCTACTCCGCCCACCCCGGTTCGCGCCGCACCTCCCCTGCAACGCTCCGTCTCCTCCCTGGAAACGGAGCGTTGCATGCACCCCCCTCTGACAGGCAGAGGTGATCGCATTTTCTGCGGCTCCCCTGCAGAAAGTGCGGTCACGCGCCCGCGGGACGATCATAAACATTCCGGTTGGATCGCGATTTGCAATCCAACCTGAAATAGCCACTTAATACGCTCTTATAGAATATTGCCTTCTTCGTGAGAAAGCATATTGTGTGTATTTTGTGTGTCTTTTAATGATAGAAATAATAAAAGCTACGTTTTAACGAATATATGTTGATAAGAGTGCCCCCCAACAAAAGAGTCTGCTTTTTTCTTTCTCTTTGTGACACTCATAATTTACACAGGTTCTGTGGCTGATTGAAACCAGGTGAAATGCAGGCTTGACCATACTTGCCTACAATGCTGCCTCCTCCTCCGGGAGGAGGCAGCATTGTAGGTGCATAGGGCCGTGACCGGCAGCAGGACGGGCAGGTTCAGGGGCGTGTCCGGCAGCAGGATGGGCGGTCTGGGGGCGTTGCATCAGGGTTGCGTCATCATGACTCCACCCCCCGATGTGCTGTGCCGAGAAATGAGGCGCTGCATAGCGGGGGGCGGAGCGCGAATCGCGTCATCGGACCCGCTCGGGCCGCCCACTTGTTCTCTGCTGCGGGCGGCCAAGGGGGAAAGCGGGAGGCTTGCCCACCTTTCCGGGGGACCGGGAGGGTCACCCGATTTTCGGGAGCCTCCCGGCCATTCCGGGAGGGTAGGCAAGTATGGGCTTGACATTAGCCAGCCACAGAACCTGTGTAAATCATGAGTGTCCTGATTTAAAGGTGAGTCGATGCAGGGGCTACCAGTTGGTTAAATGTATGAATGTTACAACATGTGTCCTCATACAACTGTGCATGTACAAAACACCCCATACTCAATATTAAAAGAGCATATTTGCAATGTGCCTACGTGCTTTAAATAACCCTCTTCGTTTCCAGTTTCTAATGGCCTGAATCATTTATGGCCTGACTGTGAATGTAAGTGCGTCTTACAGATTTTCATGTGGTATTATTTAGCTCTACAGCATGGGTGTGACTGGATAATAGACGTGATGACATCTCTTCATTACATGGTAACCAGGCTGGCCTGCCAAGTCCTTTATCCCAGATGGATATCAAACTACTGTACATTGCTATGCGAGTGCATATATGCAACATGTGTACTGTGTACAGACAATAGAAATTCAGTGGTAAATATAGTATCATTTACTTGTAGTATGTGCAGTCAGCTAGGGGTCATCTTAACCCCTTCACTGCTGAGGGCTTTTTCACCCCTGTGCTGAGGCCATTTTTTTTATATTTGCACTCGTAAGATTCCAACAGCAATATCCATAAATCTTTATGTAGTACCCACACAAAGTATACCTTGTTTTTTCCCAGAAAATAAAATTATCCTTTTTGCTTATTCTAATTCATGGTGCTAGATAAATGAGAAGGAGAAGCTGATTGGTTGCTATGGGCAACATCCCATCTGAAATAGAACTCCCATCTTAGTAAATTTACCCACAGGTCTAGCACCCAGAGCTATTCAATCATTCTGCATTTAGCACACGTTAACCCATAGATTCTATATTAAATCCTGGACCTTGTTATTTATGGATGTCTGGTTAGAAGAAACTCTTCTCACTTTCCTGTACTCAACACATTTTCTGTAGTGTAGGGGTCAACGCCTGGTTGTTAGACTGATCACTTGGCAGTAGCTTCTGCTGAGGCCCCTAGTTTGGAAGAGGGGGATACGGTCAATAGGTCGACCTCACTTGAGTTGACAGTCATGAGGTCGACCACTATTGGTCAACATGCATTAGGTCGACGTGGACTGCTTTATGATCCATGTGGACTACGATTGGGAATAGTAACCTGTGCTGAGCACAGCGGTAGTGGAGTGAGGCACCTTGTCCGAAGCATGGCGAGTGAAGCGAACCATGCGAGGGGACACGGTGCACTAATTGGGGTTCCCAGTCACTTTACGCAGAAGACAACACAAAACACCCACCAAAAAAACTAATGTTGACCCTTTTCCATGTCGACCATTTCCATGTTGACCTGATGACCATGTTGACCTTTTACAGGTGTCGACCTGGTGCCTGTTGACCAATAGTGGTCGACCTAATGAGTGTCAATCTAAATAGGGTGGACCCATTGATTTCATTACGAGGGAAAGGGTACCCCCCATCTTCCTAGCTGCAATTTGGGAGATTGGTTTGAAGTCCCTCTCCCAACATTTTCAAGCTTATCCTGCCCCCCCCCCCCCCCCCCCCCCCCCCCGGGTTATTTTGCCATAACTTAAAATCTTGAAGCTAAATTTTAACAAACTGTGGAAATAGTTTCTTACAATGTAACTGTTTTACGGTTACCCATACTTGCCTACTCTTCCGGAATGTTTAGGAGATTCCTGGATTTTGAGTACTTCTCACTGACTCCCGTCAGTGCAGGGAACCCTCCCGGGTCAGCAATTGAATAGTGAATGAATCATGAATCACATCATCATGGTTCTGCTCCCACGGTGTTATGCTGCAGTTCACAGATTTATTCCACAGAGGGCATGACAACAACACTCACACAGCCACAGTACACGCCACTTACATCATTCCACCGGGATCTCCACAGAAATAGAGAACCCAAAAGTCAACATGTATGGTTTTACCTTATTTAATTATAATTTATGTAATAAGATCTATATTTACTTTTTATTAATTGTTTTTATTAAATTCTTTATGAGCCATGATGATTTGTGCCCTTATTTAGCTCTCTGTTCCACACTCTCTCTCTGCCCCATCTGTGTCACCCCTGTCTGTCTGCCCCTCCCCTTTAGAATGTAAGCTGTCATGATCAGGGCCCTCAACCCTCATGTGCCTTTCCTTGTCTTACTTAAACCATCTTCTACTCCATACTCCCTTCAATGGCACTGAGGGGGCAAATGTATTAACCTGGAGAAGGCATAAGGAAGTGATAAACCAGTGATATGTGCAAGGAGATAAACGCACCAGCCAATCACCTCCAATATGCAAATTTACAGTTAGAAGCTGACTGGCTGGTGCTGTTATCACCTTGCACTTATCACTGGTTTATCATTTCCTTATGCCATCTCCAGGTTAATACATCTGCCGAATCCCTTGGGTTTTCTGCCACTCTGATACTTATTTCAGTTCCATCTGCTGATGTAGCTATGTTTATTTACTCTGTACTTGTCCTGTATTGTCTTCTACTGTAAGGGCTGTAACACACACTCCGGTTTTTCCCGGATGGCAAAAAGCCGGACAAACTTTGTCCGGCTTTTTGCCATCCGGGAGAAACCGGCAGTGTCTGTCACACAGGACGGCTTTGAGCCGTGTGTGATGCTGTGCGCATGCGCAGCATCAGACACGGCTTCAGAAAAAACCGTTGTGTGTGAAAGCTCCCCTTCACACACATGGTTTACTGGCTCCAAAGACGGCCCGGCGGCCGCCCGGCCGCCGGACCTTCCAGTGGTGAGACCCGGCTGCAACCCGGCAGCCGGGCCGGGGCCGTGCAGTGTGAAGGGACCCTAGCCCTCACACTGTTAACTACAATGCCGGCACGGGAAAAAGCTGTCCGGCTTTTTCCCGGCCGGCAAAAGCCGGGTCGTGTGTTTCAGCACTAAGTCGTTGTTTTCCTGTTTTGAGTATTGGTTTATGGACTCTGTAATTGGGCGCTGCAGAACCCTTGTTGCGCCATATAAATAAAGGATAATAATAATAAAATCAGAAACCTTGCTGGGTACCATTGCAATAACAATGAGGATCTCAATCTATGATCAGCAGATTATTTACCTTTTATATTTCCTTACATTGTGGATGTACATGTCCTGGAGTTCAGTGGTGATATCTGTGACAAATTCAATAAACTCCATAAAGTCAACTTCTCCATCACCATCCAAATCTAGCACTGCCATAGCGTCATCCTGTAATGGAAAACGTCCAATGGTTACAAGTGTACTGCTAAGCATCTAGTGACTACATACAGGATGATGCACCTCCAGCTATACAGTAAGTTATAAGGATATAATAGCTCACCAAACAGTTCAGTAAATTTGAAGAGACTCCCTAGATATGTTGGGGCTTATTTATTTATATATTCTTATTATCTTATATTTATATAGTGCCAACAAGTGTCCGTAGTGCCATACAGGGAAAAAAATATAATAGTATGAACAAACAATGGCCCTCATTCCGAGTTGATCGCTCGCAAGGCGAATGTAGCAGAGTTACACACGCTAAGCCGCCGCCTACTGGGAGTGAATCTTAGCTTCTTAAATGTGCGACCGATGTATGCGCAATATTGCGATTACAAACGAGTTAGCAGTTTTTGAGTAGCTTCAGACTTACTCTGCCTGTGCGATCAGTTCAGTGCTTTTCGGTCCTGGCTGACGTCATAAACACACCCAGCGTTCGCCCAGGCACACCCACCGTTTCCCCGGCCACTCCTGCGTTTTCTCCGGAAACGGTAGCGTTTCCAGCCACACGCCCCTAAAACGCTGTGCATCCGCCCAGTAACACCCATTTCCTGTCAATCACAATGCGAACGTCGGAGCGATGAAAAAGCCGTGAGTAAACTTACTTTCTTCATAGTAAAGTTACTTGGCGCAGTCGCAGTGCGAACATTGCGCATGCGCACTAAGAGAATTCTCACTGCGATGCGATGAAAATCTCCGAGCGAACAACTCGGAATGAGGGCCAATATAAAATAGTTTAACATGCAATAAACAAGGAAAAATAAAATAGTAAGACAATGCTATAACTAAGTGGCAAACTAACAATCTATAGGGGAGTAGGAGTTTCCAGGGCCATAGGGAGGTGTGTGCAAGAGCTGCCATCGCCTAGGCTACTGGGCCCTGGGGGAGGCACCGTCACTACTGAAAGGTCCCTGCATCTGGCTAGCAGGGTGCCTGCTTCAGCGCTGCACACAATGTCCAAAGGGCAGCTCTCCATTTTCTGGTTCCAGCCCAGCTTCCTTGCGTGATGTCACAGGTTCGGGGTGAGCTCAGCACAGGGCACAGTAAGCACTGTTCCGCCTTTGACCTATCTAAAGGCTTGGTTTTAAATCTGTCACCATTATCAGATCACACTTGCACTTGCCATATACTTGGTGTACAGAGATGCATCTTAAAACGAATGAATGCATACATACAATTCTGCAGTTCCATCTTCCATCTTCTTTGTGGGAATTTAGGCTTCTGCATGAACTTATGTGACATATTTGTGAATTCTGCAATGTTTATTAGATGTATGTAGCAGAATTTTGTTACAGACTTGATGACGGGTGTGGCCGGAGAGGCTCCAGCCCACAGGGAAAATGGCCGCCGCCGCACTGAAGGGGTTAACCCCTAGTGCCCGGCGCCATTATCGGGACAATGGGCGCTTGGCATCACTGTTAAACGTACTTACGGCGCTGGGCGCGGACTGTTTAAAAGTTTGTTTAATGATGTGTTTTAACATGTCATATGTAGTGCTCTATGCACAATTGCAGGAATGCATGTTTAACTGTATCTATTTTATATTCAAGATATGGTCAGCTGTATCTTAAGGGGGAAAAATGCACTTACTATAGATGTCTGAATAATCATCTCCTGTCAGTAGGAAGTGGCATGCTAATGGCCCTGTCTTAGCAGAGAGGTGTGAATGACAATACCTTTTGATGTGTAAGTTCCTTAGAGAGAGGTGCTAATCACGGGGGACCTGGGCTTGCCTGGAGATGTGAATGGGACAGAAACATTTGTATTTTGAAGCTATGTGATAAATTTATCAATAGTGAATGTTAATCTGATACCAAACGTCTGTGTCACAGGAAGGAGGATATTGTTTTATTGCACTTATATCCTTGTAAAATGTGATTTATTGGTATTTTGTAGAATAACCTGATTGGTTGGAGAAGACAGGGAGGGCTTACCCCCCTGTGGTACTGTGTGTAGAACTGAGATAAAAAGAGGATGCCTGTGAGCCTCCAGGTTGTAATTGTACCATCTTATTCTGCTGGAACATCTTGCTGTATGCTGTTGCCCCTAGCAATAGGGAAGAGTTCTCTTTAGAACTATATTTGAGCAAATAAACATCATTGCCTCAAGAAGATTGCTTCATCTTGTGACCTACAGGGTTAGGCCAAACCTAGCCCCGTCCTCCGGCTGTCCAGGGAAGCACCTAACGTCTCCAAGTTCCGCCTTCCACCAGCTACCGGTAGAGGCCTAGCAAGTGGCTAGTGGGGATTCGTCAACACCACACAGGTGTGGTAAGGCAGTGCGTCGGCACATACAGAGCAGAACCGTGGTTCCAAACGCCACGGCAGGTTAGGAGTTTGGTGGTGGCAGCATAAACCCGCCCACAACGCAGGCGGTTACTGACGGTAAGCGCGAATCCCCTATGTGGTCAGGCCTCGTGTGACTTGACCTTCCATTCTGTGCGCAGCCGACAGGATGCGAAAGCGGCGAGTGCTTTCGTACGGGACCGTCCTGTCACAGAAATTGGTGGCATAGTGGTGGGATATTCCCAGGCGGCTTTTCATCAGGAGAGGAGTAACTGCAGCGCAGGAGAACGCACAAGATGGCGGAATTCAGCGGAATGTCCAAGGGCGATCTGGAGATCGTGTGCCAGGAGAAGGGTGTGGATATCCCTTCCAACGCGTCCAGAAGCGTCATGAAGGCGGCGCTCATGAGTGTGGAGGAGTCTCATCGGGCGGAGGTGGAAAGCACTGACGGCGTCAGCATCGCAGAGGACGGCCCAACAGTGGACCTTCGTAAGGAACCGGTGAGAGCCACAAGCCCCGCCCTCTCTCACAGCAGCAATGTTTCCCAGCAATCCCTAGCAGGGCCAGGATCCCAACGTCCCAGGGGGGGCAGTACGGATAGCCTAGCAGATCGGCTAGCGGAATTGGGGGAAAGGGCAAAGGAGCAAGAGCGCTTGATCATCATCCAGATGTGGCGTGATGAGCGGGCACCACAGGTCGTGGTACCCCGGGAGCCGTTGTCAGCTGTTGTACACAGATCAGGACGTATTCAGTTTGCCAAGTTTGCAGACAGTGATGGGGACATTGATGGACATTTGCAAGTTTTTGAAAGGACTTGTAAACTACACGATCTACCCAAGTCAGAGTGGGTGAGACACCTTGTGCCCACTCTGCATGGAGAGGCCTTGGAGGCCTATCGAGGAGTGGCCACTGAGGACTGTGGGGATTACGACGAAGTCGCGAAGGCCCTCCTCCAGCGATTCTTCATCACTCTAGAGTCTTACAGGAAGAAGTTCAGAGACTTGCCCAAGAATCCTAGTAGCACCCATGGACAGTTTGCCACCCAGCTGCGGCAGTACGTGGTGAAGTGGGTAAAGGATTCTGAAGCCACTACATGGGACGCACTGATCAACCTGATCTGCAGGGAGCAGTTCTACCGCAGGTGCGCCCCAGAAGTGAAGGAGTGGGTGCTAGATCGGGAGCCACCCAGCTTAAAGATGGCTGCCCAGTTAGCAGACAAGTATGTGGCAATTCGGCCACAGGGACAGAAGCGCCCAGCCAGCAGCCAGCTCCAAAAGACTGCACCACCAAGGGGACCCCCCTCTTCAGCTCATCACCCCCAAAGACAAGCATCTTCCAACCTGGGTGCTCTTAGCCAGCAACCGCACCGCAGCGTCCCTGCAACTGATCAGAGATCATCGGTGCCACGACTGGAGAAGAAGTGCTACGGCTGTGGGAAAATCGGACATCTGAGGATGAACTGTCCTGCATTCCAAGCACCCCAGACTCGTGCCCCAAATCCGAGTGCTGGAGCCCGGCTCGCTTGTTTGACGAGAGGAGATGAGCCTACAGAGACTGTTCCCCCTCCAGTCAATCCGATGGAGTGTGGCGAGAGACAGGTGCACTCTGCGGAGAGAGTCACCTGCATGGCCAAACAGCCCCTACACAACATGTGGAGGCACCTGCAGCCGGTCCACGTGGGACCCCTGCAGGGGGAAAGCCTAGGAGACTCTGGGGCCTCAATCACTGTGGTGAGCCCCCACCTTATAGATCCTGCTGCAGTATTGCAGGGTCGCACTGCCAAGGTCACCTGGCAGATGGAATGGAGAAAGCGGTTCCCATGGCAAGAGTCTACCTGGACTGGGGAGCTGGACCAGAGTTGCGAGAAGTTGCCGTCATGGATGGTCTCCCAACTGATGTGGTCCTGGGAAATGACCTGGGTGGTGGGATCGTCACCACGTTTGCTGGCGCCATTCCCCGGAGTCAAGTTCCACAACCACCATTGACATCAGCTGCTCCAGCACAGCCCAGCCCAGAGGAAAAGACTACAGCTGCTAGACAACTGCCAGCACAGCCAACCACAGCTTCAACCAGCCCAGAGGAAAAGATTACAGCGGCTAGATCGGCACATCGACCCCGCATGCCTTTTGCCTCTGGTATGCCTACGTCCCCTAGCAACGCAGAGGATGTCTGTTCCAGCTCGTTTGATCCTGTGGTGGTGCCCAATGATGCTCCTGACCCCAGTGGTTTGCCAACTCCGGCGGTGAGTATGAGAAACCACCCTGACTTTTCCATGACCGACCCCTACCAGACTGACCCTAATAGTCCCCACCTAGATCCCCCTGTAGAGTGTCCCAATTTAGGAGAGATTGAGGGCCACAGGCAGGAGTTTAGGGAGGCTCAACTCTCTGACCCATCCCCGAAAGGCATGAGGCGCCACTCTGGCAGCGACCTTGACAGGGTTGGGGCGGGAAGTTTGACCTGGCGGGAAGGGTTAAGGTACAGGGTAGCCAGGAAAGTGGGAGGGGATAGACCAGATAGGGAATGTGTCCAACTGGTCCCCCCAGGGAACGTTCCTGCGCAACCGGTGTCGGTTGCCAGCGAAACCCCTTTGGACAGTAACCCGGAGACAGACCGTACCCTGAAGTGCCTGACACAGAGCTTACCCTGGTCTGGAATGTCGGATGACGCCCAGACCAACTGTAAGGCTGGTGCCATGCGTTGGCAGCTGGGGCACTCCAGCGGTTGTGTTGTCTCTGGGCCTCTGCCCATAGGAGAACCTTTACAGCAAGTTGCTGTGGACATAGCAGGTCCCCTGCCTGTGCGCAGTAGATCGGGGAAGACACGCAGCCTCCCTGTAGTGGATGCCACACAGGATCCAGAGGCTGGTGGTCTGGCCGCCATCACTGTGGCACAGGTAGCGGACGAGGAGGGAAGAGTAGGCCTAGGTGACAGGGTAGGTTTCCCGAGTCATAGGTCGACAGAAGAGGATTGGAGGGCAGGTCTGACAGTTAGGGCAGACAGTTGCCAGATAGGTATGACGGAGGTGCAGTGCCTGGGGCACCATGTGGGAGGAGACAGGGGTAGGCCCAAACCAGAGGGGGTGGAGGCAACCAGAGGCTGTCCCCGACCCACATCACCCAGACCGGTACTGACCATAGAACCTGTAAGGCCCTACGGACACGTTGTCATTGACTTTAGTCCTGTAGTGAACCCCTTGACAGAGATGGCTAGGAAGGGCATTCCCAAGTCAGTGGACTTTGCACCCGCTTGCGAGTTGGCATTCCAGTCATTGAAGGAGGCTCGGGTACTCGCTCAGTGCTGATGGCGCACATTCTTGACCAGGACTGTGTGTTACGAACTACTGCGCCACTGCACGGACTGGGAGTAGTACCGAGCCAGAAAGAGCCACATGGGCAGGAGCACCCTGTGGCCTGTTTGAGCAGTATACTGCTATTGTGGGAGGTGGGGTATGCCACAATTGGGACACCGTGGGTGGCACTTGTGTGTAACTGGCCCCCCACCGTGGTGACTTACCACCCACCTGTTAGGTGGCGGCAACCTACCTTGGGGAAATTGGACAGACTGTTGCGGTGGAGCCTTGCTCTTCAGGTTTATGACTCTCATATTATCCACAAGCAAGGCAAGGCTCATAGCAAGGCGGATGGACTGTCACGTCAGGAGGAGCCTGAACCCCCAAAGAACTCCCGGTAACCTCATTAAGGACTGCGGGACCAGGACCCAAATCGTTGGGACATGGGTCCCTGGTTGACCCGCTTGAATGGGGGGGGGGGGGGGGGGGAGTGTGGCCAGAGAGGCTCCAGCCCACAGGGAAAATGGCCGCCGCACTGAAGGGGTTAACCCCTAGTGCCCGGCGCCATTATCAGGACAATGGGCGCTTGGCATCACTGTTAAACGTACTTACGGCGCTGGGCGCGGACTGTTTAAAAGTTTGTTTAATGATGTGTTTTAACATGTCATATGTAGTGCTCTATGCACAATTGCAGGAATGCATGTTTAACTGTATCTATTTTATATTCAAGATATGGTCAGCTGTATCTTAAGGGGGGAAAATGCACTTACTATAGATGTCTGAATAATCATCTCCTGTCAGTAGGAAGTGGCATGCTAATGGCCCTGTCCTAGCAGAGAGGTGTGAATGACAATACCTTTTGATGTGTAAGTTCCTTAGAGAGAGGTGCTAATCACGGGGGGATCTGGGCTTGCCTGGAGATGTGAATGGGACAGAAACATTTGTATTTTGAAGCTATGTGATAAATTTATCAATAGTGAATGTTAATCTGATACCAAACGTCTGTGTCACAGGAAGGAGGATATTGTTTTATTGCACTTATATCCTTGTAAAAATGTGATTTATTGGTATTTTGTAGAATAACCTGATTGGTTGGAGTAGACAGGGAGGGCTTACCCCCCTGTGGTACTGTGTGTAGAACTGAGATAAAAAGAGGATGCCTGTGAGCCTCCAGGTTGTAATTGTACCATCTTATTCTGCTGGAACATCTTGCTGTATGCTGTTGCCCCTAGCAATAGGGAAGAGTTCTCTTTAGAACTATATTTGAGCAAATAAACATCATTGCCTCAAGAAGATTGCTTCACTCTTGTGACCTACAGGGTTAGGCCAAACCTAGCCCCGTCCTCTGGCTGTCCAGGGAAGCACCTAACGTCTCCAAGTTCCGCCTTCCGCCAGCTACCGGTAGAGGCCTAGCAAGTGGCTAGTGGGGATTCGTCAACACCACACAGGTGTGGTAAGGCAGTGCGTCGGCACATACAGAGCAGAACCGTGGTTCCAAACGCCACGGCAGGTTAGGAGTTTGGTGGTGGCAGCATAAACCCGCCCACAACACAGTGGGTGGAGTCATTAACAGGTGGTTACTGACGGTAAGCGGGAATCCCCTATGTGGTCAGGCCTCCTGTGACTTGACCTTCCATTCTGTGCGCAGCCGACGGGACGCGAAAGCGGCGAGTGCTTTCGTACGGGACCGTCCTGTCACAACGGGTAAAAAGGACAGTTCTGTGTCAAGGATGATACCTAAGAAGAGAACTGGAACAGTAGGATCTATTTTCGGATTGCCCACCGTTATCGAGATATCAGGTGGACAGTGTCTGCTGACTAGTGAGAATATTATTAACTCATTTTCTAAAAGATTGAGTTTGAGCTGCTGAGAAGAGCCTGCAAGATGCAATGGCAGATAGACATCCAGTAACATGGTCCAACACAAGAAGGTTGCAATCCGGAGAGGATAAATAGATATATCATCTTCTTAGAGATGGTGCAGAAATACAAGAGAACTTATGTGTTTTCCATAAGACGTGGCACAGATGGGGAATAGAAGAGGGCATACCAGAGAGCTTTGTGGTACTCTAGTCCAACTGCTAGAGGTGTTAGGATATGGTGCGCTCTGTACTTGTCTCCTTCTGTGTATCAGTCTATGGGTGCATCCCCTAGTGTTAGACCTCTAGTGCCAGCAGTCACTCGGAGGCGGAGTTATATGATGCAGTTCCTGTTCCTCCATCTCAGAGAGTGAGGAGTTTATGACACAGAGAGACTGAGAGACAGAGTCCTGGTGTACAAGTGTGCAGAGCTGAGACTGGGAGCAGATCTCAGCTACAGAGACTCATAGTTGTCACAACTGAGGGCCTGAGCTGACGGGAGGCAGCCTCAGTTGTAGGGGCTGAGATGTACCGGAACCTGGGAGGTTGTATCAGACCCCTGGACATGTAAGTAACATGAATAATAACTGCCCGAAGGCGTGACCACGACAACTTGGATAAAAGTCAATGATGTTTATTATGACAACTCCGCCACACAGCAGCAGTAAAAGAAAACGTAAAAGTCAGCAAAGAATAAATACAGTTCCTGGGTACTACAGGATGGCAGGAGCCACAGGGCACTGGTAGTGTGAGATAGTTCTTATGATCTTCTAGATGGAAAGTCCTTACCAGGCCCGACTGTAGCAATGGAGATAACCCAGGATTGTGCCAGCTGGTGTTCCAGGAAAAGCTGGGTTGCTGAAGATAAAACATCTGCTGTGGATACTGGCTGGAACCAGACTGTTGTTAGCACGGAGTGGATACTGGCTGGAACCAGTTAAATAATAAATGAACTTGGGAGCGATGAAATATGAACTGAAATGTAGAACTTGAGAGCGGAGAAATAATAATACCGGTGGAGAGTGGTAAAGTGTAGAAAGGACACCGGCCCTTTAAGGGAAGCTGTACTCTGCTGGAAGCTGAGCTGGAAGCAGGTAATGTTGTAGCTGGAAACAGATGAATCCACAATGGATTGGAGAGTCAGGCTACACCGCAGGTGGAATGCTGGTGCGGGTCTCTATGGTGGAAGTCTTGAGACAGGAGCTGGAACCTGGAAGACAATCACAGGAGAGAGACAAACAGGAACTAGGTTTGACAACCAAAGCACTGACGCCTTCCTTGCTCAGGCACAGTGTATTTATACCTGCAGCAAGGAAGGGATTGGCTAGGCAATTATGCAGATTATCAATACTGAGAACAGATTGGTGGAAATGATCAGCTGACAGAATCCAAGATGGCTGCGCCCATGCAGACACTTGGAGGGAAGTTTGGTTTGTAATCCATGTGGTAATGAAAACAGTAATGGCGGCGCCGGCCACCGGAGACAGGAGGCGCCAGGCTGACAGATGCACATCCAACCACGCGGACACAGCGGAGGCCGCTGCTGACGTAATCGCCACTCAGACACTCTGCATGCAGAAGTTCAGGGACGGCGGCGGAGGCCGCGGGAGACGCCATGCCAGGTGTAATATGACGTTTACTGTGACAGCGTCCCAGAGTGACAGGAGAGGATACAGGAATGTACACATCAGGATAACAGATGGGATCCGGTCCTGGAGCGCTGAGCCAGCCTTAGGAGGCATCTGATGGGTAAGAAATGGCGTCCAGATACCCAGATCGTGACAATAGTGTTCCAGTGCATGCATCATCTTCTCTATAGTGGGAGTCAGACTGCACGGCTGTGCAGTCCTCCATGCTTCACCACCACAGACATCTCCTGATAAGTACCACTACCTAATCCTGTTACCTTGTGTGATATATGGGCTCCTGATTACCGCTACCAGTGTTACATATGAGTCACCTGTGTACACTAATGACTGCATTACTGTTTGAGTCACTAAGTGTGTGGACTGATGTCACTACACCAGAGAGCCCAGCACACTCTGCCAACAAGAGGAAGCAGAAAGTAGGTAGATCCAGAGAAACCAAAACTGAAAGAGCAGTGCACTAAGTGGGATGTGAATCATTATTGGACCTAGGAAATGTATGTATGAGAAGAGACTGGTCAACAGTGGCAAAGATATCCAGGAGAATCAGACGTGAGTAATGGCCTTAAAAAACACTAGTGATGTCTGGCGCTATTGTATATATATATATATATATATACATATATATATATAAATATGTGTAATTGCGAGTGGGTGCCTATATACACAGTCAACCCCACTCCGCACAGGTATCAGGGAATTAATCCAATACTCTCATACCTCACAAGATCTATCCTGCAGCAACAAAGGTGAAATGGCCTGTGGATATGGCCAACACAATCCACCCGATTTTTAAAAAACCGGGTGTGAACTAAAACAAACAAAAAACCCCCCTTGCGCTATTCAGACTCAATTAGAGGCAACAAGGCTTGAATAATCTCAAATAAGATTATAATTACAAGATGATTTTATTATCTATAAAATTGATCAAATATGAACATATATAATTCATTAATAACTGAAAGAGAAAGTGCCCTATCTGTGACCCGGTGGACCTTGGCTGTTAGCTCTCATTGAAGTGCAGCGGTGTCTGAGACTGACACGCAGGAGACGAGAGGACGCTATATGCGGCGGCTGGAAAACAGGAGCGGAATCTATCTCTAGCGCCTGCAGTGCGCGGGGCTCCGGGAGCCGGACTGTTACTTCTCTCTCCAAACCAATACAGGTGTGTGCACGGGAGCCAGTTTCAGTGGGAGACGGAGGACATCATTTGTGGCAATTGAGACGGGAGCTTTGTTCTCACAGGTGCTTGCGATGCACTAAGAGTCCCGGGTGTGTATTACTTCCTCCATGACCTTTTTGAATGATATCCCACAAGTAAAGCACCATCAGTATATGTGAGCAATTGGATGAATTCTATTCATTGAGAGATCTTTAAACAAAGGCTTCAAATATATTACACCATATGATATCTAATTATGAATGACTCATGAACACATTTGATGAGAAGGTCTTATTTGAAAATTAAAAGCAAGGACGTTATCAGTGTCTAGCCCACTGTGGTCACTGTTAGTTATACGATCCACCTCTTATGCTCACTAGTAGTTGTATTATTATTAATGTTTTAGTCTTATTTTTATGTATATGCGCATATTACAGTTATTAATGAATTATATATGTTCATATTTGATCAATTTTATAGATAATAAAATCATCTTGTAATTATAATCTTATTTGAGATTATTCAAGCCTTGTTGCCTCTAATTGAGTCTGAATAGCGCAAGGGGGTTTTTTTGTTTGTGTGAGTAATGGCCTGTAGACGTAGCAGTGATGAAATCATTGACCACCATTGTCAGTGCAATCTCTGATGAGTGCTTGGATTGAATGCCTGACTTAAGGGGGTCCAATAGGTTGTGTGAGGAAAGGGAGCATGCGCGGTGAGTGTAGGCTTTGAGGGGCATTGGGCGCTGAGAGATGGGACAGGAATCTGAGATCAGAATATGTCCATCAAAATAGGAGTAATTAACCACTTAACTGACAATTGTTCCCTTCAAAACTGTTCATAATATTGTTGTTGTTTTTTTCTCACTTAATATAATTTAAAAAATATTTTTTTAAATATTTAAATATTATATTATGCACATCTGCAGAACGGATCTCCTCTTCAAAAACTGGGGAACACAGTCGCATGTGGTCTGACCATGCCACTTAAGTGTTACACATACACTGCTGCACGGCTCATGCACCCCAATATTGTGCACGCCTATGTCAGTATATTGATTCATTTTATACGCCTCACCTTACTTGCAAGTGTAGAAGAGGTATATAGTCCCATAAATGCTACTAAATGTGGATACTGTACATATGCAGATAGACATTTTAGGTGGTCTATCTCTTGTAGGCACCATAAGGCTGTACAACAATATGTGGTGATGATCACTGTCAGTCGACTGCTGCTGTCTTGCTTATTATTATGCTTTATTTTTTACAGTGTTAACATACTGCTCTGTTCAAGACATAAAGGGATCATGTTATAAAGTAAATAAAATGACCTAAAACAGTCTGCAAAGATGGCCCTGTCAAAATGAGCTTAGAGGAACACTTAATACATACGGGGGGTCATTCCGAGTTGTTCGCTCGTTGCCGATTTTCGCTATACTGCGATTAGTCGCTAACTGCTCATGCGCAAGGTTCGCAGAGCGCATGCGCTTAGTTATTTTACACAAAAGTTAGGTATTTTACTCACGGCATAACAAAGCTTTTTCATGGCTGTGCCGATCGTAGTGTGATTGACAGGAAGTGGGTGTTTCTGGGCGGAAACTGGCCGTTTTATGGGAGTGTGCGGAAAAACGCAGGCGTTCGAGTTGCAAAACGCAGGAGTGGCTGGATAAACGGGGGAGTGGTTGAGCAAACGCTGGGTGTGTTTGTGACGTCAAACCAGGAACGAAACTGACTGAGCTGGTCGCAATGGCTGAGTAAGTCTGGAGCTACTCAGAAACTGCTAAGAAATTTCTATTCGCAATTCTGCTAATCTTTCGTTCGCACTTCTGCTAAGCTAAAATACACTCCCAGAGGGCGGGGGCTTAGCGTGTGCAATGCTGCTAAAAGCAGCTAGCGAGCGAACAACTCGGAATCACCCCCACAGTAAGGTAGCAAATGACAATTGTCTTTGCTGGTGGGTGGTGGGCCTATGGTGAAGCAGCAGCATTATAAGCCACCAATAATAAAGCAGCCTTTTGTACTTTTGCTCCCATGGGAGGTTTCTGGCCTCCTTCTTCTCGCCTTAGGACACCTGCGTTACGGTCTGACGGATGCACTCAGTGGCAAACTCGGAATTTCTAAAGGGGGGTTTCCAAATGCAATCTGCAAATATCCCGCTTTGCGGAACATGGAATATAGTATAGATGATCTATAGTATAGGCTGTATCAAACATATGTAAAAAATATAAATAAGATAAGTAGTCAGGAAAAGGTTAAACTTACTATAATAAATAAATGAACAAACATAATAGAACCTTTACTGCACTTTCTTGGCACACATTCTTCCACCACATGGTAAGACTCCTGTCTCTTCTTTCTGGTAGCTACTGTTTGGTACAGTGCACATATTGTTGTCATAAATTGCCAAGAGAAGGGGGTTCTGGGCAACCGGAACTCCCCCCCCCCCCCCCCCTGCATTTCCCTATTGCACAGCCCCAGTCAAACTCCCAACCTGCCACTGTCCCCAAAGTGGTGGTGGGGCTGAGTTGGAGAGAGAGTGCGAGGTAGAGACGTGAAACGTGTACTAGTCATTGTAAAAATCTTCAGACAGTCTGATAGCCATATTTGTCCTTTGTCATTTCAATAAGGCAAAACCACCCTCATGTTCTGATTCATTTTCTGGTAATTGGTTCCACAAACAAGAGCCATCCTGGCTACTGGGTCCTTCTTGAATTAAATGTCAAATGGCACATGCTTTAGCTGTATGTCCCTTTCCTTAATGATCTTGAACTTGTGGATATATCATTTTGCACTCAACCCTGCAGTTGACCACCAACTCATATCTGCCAGGGGTTATCTCATGGTGATTGTGTCTTGACCTCCCCCAGTTTGCATTGCTTAATCAAGATTTCCATTTGGACATTCTATAAAATGATAGCTAGAATCTGATTGGCTGCTATTGGCAACTTCTCCATTTGTCAACTGTAGAAGGTTTATTACTGTATCTCTCGCTCAAAGTCCCAAAATGGGTATTATTGAATATGCAGAATATGCCTTCACCAGAAATAGTTCAGTTTTAGGTGCAGGTTTATCAAAGCTTGGAGAATGATAAAGTAGATGGAGATAAAGTTCCAGCCAATCAGCTCCTAACTGCCATTTTACAGGCTGTGTTTGACAAATGACAGGTGTTGATTGGCTGGTTGGTTGTTTATTTTCACCACTTTATCACTCTGCAAGGCTTTGTACATCTCCCCTTAAAGGTGAAAAATCATGGACACATTCTTCATTTAGCATATGAAAACTCAGCTAAGGTGGGGAATTCTCAGTTAGTAGAGAATAAACACTGGGAGCGGATGTTTCCCAATGCTTATTCTGTATTTTTTTTTCGGGCTATCCAATTTGGCTGCCCGAAAAAAAATAGAAAAAAATTCTCTCCCAAAAACACACAGGTTCAGTGAAACTGAGGCAGGAGAAACATAATCCCAGATGAGCCGCGACTCATGCTGGTTTATCGGGGATAAATGAAAAGCGCCTGGCGCGACAAGAACCCACGGTCACTAATAACCACAGGTAATTGAATTCCCCCCTAAAATGTATAATACATGCAAGAGATTGAATGTAATTGACCTCTTGACTAATACTATTTAAACTTCATAGAGTGAGGAGGATCCTGAGGGTTACAGTCTTTTATGACTTGTACAGTAATTTCCAAGTAATCTGCATCATTATCACCATCTTTCTCACTTTCTAAATCCAATGAATGAAGCAATGAGATACCAGAACCCAGGGACGAAACTAGGGTAGGGTGAGCAAATGCACTATAGGCGGAGAACCGACTGAAGCAATCTGCCCGCTGCAGTGTACTGATATACACCTAAACCCGGCGGCGGGTGCCCGACTCCTTCACTGTGTAGTGCACCGTCCACTCCTGCCTGAGCTGAATGAGCTCTGCCTCCCCCACCTCCCGAGTTGGTGCGCACTGTCCCTATTTTAAATTTTCTTTCTGGCACAGGGCACCAAAATGTCTAGTTACAGCTATGCCAGACCCATATCTTGAATGGGATCATATCCAAACATTCAAGCAAATATTCAGGACAATGAGGATCAGGAGCCCCAGAGAAATTATTGCCACAATTTAACATAGAATATTTCACCATCCAGAATCTTAGAGTTTCTTTTACGTACATTTTTAACTTTTTCAAATTTTTAGATACAATAGATGTAATAGTTTCAAGATTACCTCTCTGGAATTCTGCAGTACTTTAACTTGTTCCACTTACCACCTGACAGACATATTTTGTAGAGTTTATCATACTAATAAGCCAGGAAATGCTCCAAAATATAATTAATTTGATGACCTCTTACTTGATGGATGATTACAGAATTAACAAAATACTGCTCTTGCAAATACATTCTCATATGGTGCCATTGAGGTCAGACTGCAAGTCTAGAAGGGGGGAACTGATGCTGATTGATAGGACTCTGAAATCATTGTTCCACAGACTCCATTGTATGTTGTGCTTCAAAATCCCAACAGTCAGGATCCCGATAGTCAGAAAACTGACAGTGTGATCGCAATGGTAAGAATCTCGACAGATCCCAGAGGTAACTACCGGGGTTGAGGTTAGGCACTAGGGGGAGGGTCAGGATTAGGCTGCGGGTTTGGGGTAGGGGGAAGGGGGTTAGGGTTAGGCTGTGGAAAGGGGTGGTTTAGGATTAGGGGCAAAGTGAAAATACCAGGATCCATGGGGATTCTGGCCATCAGGATTCCATTCTTGGTCTTCTGACTGTCTTGAAACTGACTGCTAGGATTTCGTACCCAACCAATGCTTTGGGTATAATTTGCTTTCTAACGGTATATGGCATGGAAACATGATTGTAATATGACATATATGTTGGTGGCAAATTAAATCTATGTTTGCATTTGAAGTCAAGTGACTCCACCGATATTTGATCAAATGAAGAAGGTTCATAACAAAACCTGGGTCCTTTCGAAGTGGAAATCCTCCTAACTGTATCTTATTATGGCAATTAGGTAAATTTGTCCCAGAATCAGTATGTTGAATGATGTGTATTACGGGATTTAAAACACACTGGTTTCTGTTGCACTATCCGGTACTCTCAGGCTCTTCCAGCCCGGTGGAGTCCTATGATGAAGTTGCTCTCAGTCACTGATAGGCTGGGAGCGCACTAGGTAGTGACATAATCACTGTGTGGCACGTTCCCAGCCAATCACTAACTGAGAGCAACCGCATCACAGAACTCAGACTCTTCTACTCTAGTTGGACCTGGGAGAGGACCAGACAACGCACCTTTCGACAAAAGAAGCCCCTTCTGACCATTGCTGTGTATCTATGGTAAGTAAAAGGGGAGGAGGGCGAAGGATATCAGTGGAAATGAGGAAGAAGGAAAGTGTGTGTGGGGGGGGGGGGGGGGGGGGGAGGGGATGGGGGGATATCTTTATCCAATTCAATCCCAGGAATCTCTGGATTGAGATTTATTCAATCTGAATAGTGGGATTAAAAAATGGGGCAGGACTGACTTCCTTGATGATCATAGTCCAGTGGACAACAGGCACGAGCGTGGAATCCTAAATTAAGTTACGAGCTAAACACATGACATGTATAGTCCTGAGCTGTGTCCTCTGGCTATGTATGATAGATATTGTGCTGTAGTCGGGGGTTTACGTCCACTTTAAGGAAACTACTGAAAACACATTTCAGGTTTGTGGGTAGTCGCCTCCCTAGAGGGATATTACGTTGATGAAAAAAGGCCACATGGATTATGCAGCAGCACGAGAAAGCTCGAAAGTTTGTCTCAATGCAGTTTCCATGTCATTTCAGGGACTTAGTTCATAGCAAGACCTTAAAGTTTCTGTAGCGCAGCTGTAGACACAAAACCCATTATGTCAGCAAGTAAGCAATTACCAAATGGTGCTCAATATGAGTCCAGGATATCTGGTAGATAAATGGAATCAATAAGCAACAACGTTAATACACGTTTTTGCGATGTACCTCTAATCCCTAGTTGCTCATCCACACAGACTATTTTATGAACAAGATGAAGTTATCAGGGTACATTAAGAGTGCAGCTGGGCACAATTACTTACCCTGTAGCAGCAAGGCAATTCCCTGGTGAGTAATGTAGACAGCTCTGATCTGTTCAATTTTAAATTGTCTCCCTCCTTAGCTGAGTATTTGTGGAAAACATTCAGGAGGCTATAGACTGCAGATTCCACAGCTGCCATGTCTCAAAGCTGGTTTAGCTCACTTTACTGCTCAAGTAATTCGTAGAAGCTTGATGTACTGTATACCTGTGGCTTAGCTCAGCCTTATACAGCAACCGTCTCTTCCAGACCTGTCTGTTGTCTCTTTATGACGCGTCTAAAGTGGAAGTTGCTGTGTTAAATATCTTCATTATTAATGTATTGCTGACACTCTTAATGTTCATTGTAAATTGTATGCCACAGACTGTCCTGCACAACACCTAACTCCAAGGCTCATGTTACAATGGCCCATTAAATTATGCCGGAGACTTCAATATGATCCATCTGGGAGAACTTGTCTTCTGCTTAACTTAGCGTTGACTTTCTGACCAAGGCTATCTGAGCTCAACTATGTCAATGATGTAGAAGTCTTGCTTATATAAGTGAATGAAATGAGTCCTGGTTAATTTTGCTAAGTTCAGGAGTCGCCAATATATCCCCGTACCTGACAATTTCGTAAAAATGTCCAAATTAGGACAAAGAAAGTCCCACCAACGATCCACAGAAACCATGACCCAGGAACACGTTCCTGAACCTAAAGGTTTGTGTACATCTCCTATGTTTTTGGATATGGTCATGCGCAGGACCTGTACTGCGCATGTGCCCCCTAAGGTGACACGCTGTCGGCATTCAGGGGTGGGGAAGGGCTTGGGGTTTTAGAAAAACAAGGGAGTGTTAGGCTGGTTTTCAGAGCAGGCCAATGTCAGTGGCTGCTTCATTGGCCCCTGACTGCGTGAAAACACCGGCCAACCTGAGTAACCTGAGGTACACTCAGATGACCAATGTCCAGACAGAGTGATCCAATGCTATGCCTTCGGACGCAGCAGCAGATCACAGAAGCTGGCAGGAGGCGCCTATTTTCACAAGACGCCTACTCCAGGATTAGCTAATTTGGCAAAGCCGTTGCGTAGTGAATCATGCCCTAACCAGCTTCTTGATAGGTCATGTTCCTTTTTAGGGAATAATCAACCGAAAATCAGGGCTATTAGGAGTTGCGATTCCGAGATGAAATACTCAGATCGATACTTTTATAGTTTACTGGTCAACAAACTCTCCAGTATAACTGCCTGTATTTTGAATACCTTTAATAACTATAAGCAGGAAAAATTTGTACTTTGCTGCAGGTGGGGGAAGGGGTCCGTAGCCAGCGGGTGGTGGAGAGTGCCGTAAATGAGGGCCGGGGGTACTGCAAGTGGGGAGGGGCTGCTTCTCTTCCTGGAAGCAGCTATGCTGCTGTCCTCTGTCGAAGTCGAAAATATTATACACACACCACGTGCAAACACCACACAGAGTGGCCTCTGTGCGTGCGCGTTTTTGCCATGCGTACGCATACATGCACGCTACGTACACTGGTTTACGAGCCTTGCATATTGGCGCATGGTATGAGTATATACGGTAGCATACGCATTCGCACAGAAAAGCTACAAAGACATATTCAATATTCAATCCCTATAGCACACAATTTACACATAGTCTCCACACACATTGGCCCTCATTCCGAGTTGTTCGCTCGTTGCCGTATTTCGCTATATTGCGATTAGTCGCTTACTGCGCATGCGCAATGTTCGCAGAGCGCATGCGCTTAGTTATTTTACTCAAAAGTTAGGTATTTTACTCACGGCATTACGAGGATTTTTCTTCGTTCTGGTGATCGTAGTGTGATTGACAGGAAGTGGGTGTTTCTGGGCGGAAACTGGCCATTTTATGGGTGTGTGTGAAAAAACGCTGCCGTTTCTGGGAAAAACGCGGGAGTGGCTGGAAAAACGGGGGAGTGCCTGGGCGAACGCTGGGTGTGTCTGTGACGTCAAACCAGGAACGAAACTGACTGAACTTATCGCAGTGGCAGAGTAAGTGTCGAGCTACTCAGAAACTGCTAAGAAATTTCTATTCGCAAATCTTTCGTTCGCAATTCTACTAAGCTAAGATACACTCCCAGGGGGCGGCGGCTTAGCGTGTGCAATGCTGCTAAAAGCAGCTAGCGAGCGAACAACTCGGAATGAGGGCCATTGCCAGCAAGTTACATTTACTCAAAGGGTAGAACAATAGAGTTATTCAGCTTTACAGGATGTAAGGGAACAGGACAAGGTTAGGACTTAGTGTTTGGTATACAGATGTGTAGTATTTTGAGATCTACATTCCGGTTGTTATGTGCAGTTAATCGCATGTTTCTGCGCATAGATATGCACAGAGTTGTAATATTCAGAAATACTGTAAATACTGTACTCTTGATATTCAGCGGGAACCCAGTGGCGAACACCTGCAAGTACACCTGGACCAAACATCGACCATTCTTTCAAACCAACCTATGACCCCTCATGTACTGTAAATGACCTGCCCCTTGACCTGTGGAAGAAGAGCTTACATTTCCTATTGTATTGTATTTGGACCCATTGTATAAAAGAAAGGCCTCCTGACCGGGCTCAGTCTACTCTCTGAAGGTCATCTTGCTAAGACTGACTGAGGCCTGGATCCGGGAGTGCTCGCGAACAAACGTATGTACTATTGGTTGTAGCTCTTCCCTGTATTACTGTTGTATCTTTACTTGTATCTTTTGAGTAAATATTGTTTTTGTGTTGGACCACAACATAACATTTAACTACTGGTGTCACATTCCATTCTTGTTGAGGATAGGGTGTATTCAGCCACACGTGTCGCTGCATTGTACGCATAGCGTGCCGGCGTGTATACGCAACGTGCATACATATCCTAGCGGTTATTCATTTACGTTTAGCGGCCGCAGCGGCCCGAACCACAGTGTGATTAGGTATTGCTTTTCTTTGTAAACTAATTGAACTTTACACCTCCCTTTGGCAGTGGCTCTCCCGGACACTCGCACAGCAGCCAAGCAGCCAGTCACTATTGTTAGCGCTGGTATCCCAACCCGGCGCATTACAGGGAAGAAGATGCACTCAATAAACTACAGCTCCCAGCAGCCCTTAGTGCCGGAATGCTTCGGCGCTAAGGGGTTGCTGGGAGCTGTAGTTTATTTAGTGCGTCTGCTTCCCTGTAATGCGGCGTGTTGGGACATCGGCGCTAACAATAGTGACTGGCTGGCAGAA
Organism: Pseudophryne corroboree; assembly: GCF_028390025.1. Taxonomy (NCBI): domain Eukaryota; kingdom Metazoa; phylum Chordata; class Amphibia; order Anura; family Myobatrachidae; genus Pseudophryne; species Pseudophryne corroboree. Next base: position 411,682,837 of record NC_086452.1, on the reverse strand, counting down.
CTGACTGACTCGCTGAATCAATGTAAAAGGTGAGAGTGCTGTGCAGTGTCAGTGACACTGCACACCCACTGCACTGCACAGCACTGTCACCTTTTACGTTGATTCAGCATCCAGACATTACCCTCCGCGATATCGCCCACTCTATCCATTACATTAGCCATCTCGGGGCTTCCAGGCCGGCAGCCAGGTGCTGTGTTGCGGAGTCAGGGCCTCTGGGGATCTGGGAGCAGCTGTGGCTGGGAGGCACCTTGTGACATCACACGCAGAGGAGGCTCCGGGGCTCAGAGAGTATACGGCGCAGGGAGGGCTATGAAAGCCTTCTGCTGCGCCGCTTTCATACACATCTATGCCGGTGGCTACAGCAGCTTTTGTTTCACCTGCGCCGCGGCTAGGAAGTGGGGATTGTTGATGCCGGAGGGGGCAGGCGGACTGGCAGCAGGACATAGGACGCTGCAATAAAAGGATTCCCCCCCCCCCCCCTATCTACAGTGCAGAGACTTGCTGCAGATGCAGTGGCATACCCTCCAACTGTACCTTTTTGGCAGGTACAGTACCTTTTTTTTATGGTCTGTACCGATTTTTGGCTCTCCAAACTTCCATTGAAAGTATAGGAAAAGGGGCGTGGCCACGCCACTTTACCCGTGGCCACGCCACTTTACCCGTGGCCACGCCCCCTTTTCGAATTTGTAGCGATTTTTATGTGTAAATTGTTGGAGGGTATGTTGCTGCAGATGCAGTGGGCCTATTTTGGGGTGTGGACCTGAAGCTGCAGCTCCATCGGCCCCATTGTTAATCCTGCTCTGGGAACACACGGCAGCTAAAGGGCAGAGTCTCCCATTGGATGTAACCTGTGTGGGAGGGCGTTTCTTGCCCAATCAGCTGTGGACTGGGTGTGATAGACCTGCCACTAACCCAATGAGAGCTCCTAGCCACGCCCAGCATTAGACACACAGGCACAGAGTCACAGAGGGATGATAGGGTTAGACTGTGGGAGGGCAGGTTAGATTTAAGGGGAAAAGTTAGGGTTAGGGTGTGTGAGGGGTTATGGTTAGGCTGCAGGAGGGCAGGTTAGGGTTAGGCACTGGGAGGAGGGGTAGGGTTAGATTTGGCCAAGGTCCTTTAGTCCACTTGGATTTAGACGCAACCCTGAGGACTACCTTCTAGTAGTGTCAGAGAGATATGTTTACATAAGACTAATATGTTATTCTGGACTTTATTGCAGATAATATCAGTTGCTGTCCATTCAATATATTTATTTTAGTGACCTCCACAATTTAGGATCTATAGCGCAGCTGTATTAAGCCTGGTGAAGTGATAAAATGGAAGGTGATAAAGTACCAGCCAATCAGCTCCTAATTTCCATGTCTCAGGCTGGGTTTGAAAAATGACAGTTAGGAGCTGACTGGCTGGTGCGTTATCTCCTTCCACTTTATCACTTCACCAGGCTTAATAAATCTGCCCCTAGCTCACTGGCAGTTGGTGTTGAACATATGTCACATTATTTTGTAGGCAATTATGTGAGGAGTCTGCAAGGACATGCTAAGGGGAGGCTGTTCAATTTTATAGACTCATCTATGCCAAATGTCACATACAGATGGGTCCATGTTTATCTTGACCTTTAATAGGATTAACTGAGACTGGGCAGTTGGATTTTATCCCCTGCTGTAATGACTTAATCCCCTGCTGCATTGTTCTCTGTATTGTATTGCAGCTGAGAACGATAGATGAAGGGTTTTCCCGCCTGACTCGGAAACCAGAACGTGGCAAAACGTCATCATCCCGCTGTCGGATTCTCGCAGGGTTTGGATTCCAGATTAGGCGCCGCACGTCGCTGCCATGTTCACACCGGCATCGGAGAGTGTAGAGAGAGGACGTGTCTCCATCCTCAGTGCCCTGCATCAGTTCAGTGGTAGTGTCTTGTGCTGCATCTGTCCACTCACAGTGGTGGTGTCCTCTGCTGCCATATGTCCAGTGCTGCTGTATAAATCCAGTCCAGTGGTGCTGTGTTGTGCTGCATCAGTCCAGTGGTGGTGTCTTGTGCTGCATCAGTCCAGTCACAGTGGTGGCGTCCTCTGCTGCCATATGTCCAGTGCTGCTGTATAAATCCAGTCCAGTGGTGCTGTGTTGTGCTGCATCAGTCCAGTGGTGGTGTCTTGTGCTGCATCAGTCCAGTCACAGTGGTGGCGTCCTCTGCTGCCATATGTCCAGTGCTGCTGTATAAGTCCAGTCCATTGTAGTGGTGCTGTGTTATCCTGCATCAGTCCAGTAGTGGTGTCCCTGTGCTGCTGTATATGTCCAGTGGTACTGCCGTATAAGTCCAGTGATACTGCCATATATGTCCAGTGATACTGCCGTATATGTCCAGCGGTACTGCCGTATAAATCCAGCGGTACTGCCGTATAAATCCAGTGATACTGTCGTATATATCCAGTGGTACTGCCATATAATTTCAGTGGTACTGGCGTATAAATCCAGTCCAGTGATACTGCCGTATATGTCCAGTGGTACTGCCGTATAATCCAATGGTACTGCCGTATAATCCAGTGGTACTGCCATATAATTCCAGCGGTAATGGCATATAAATCCAGTCCAATGATATTGCCGTATATATATGTCCAGTGATACTGCTATATAATTACAGTGATACTGCCATATAAGTCCAGTGGTCATGCCGTATAAATCCAGTGGTAATGGTGTATAAATCCAGTGCAGTGATACTGCCGTATATGTCCAGTGGTACTGCCGTATAAATCCAGTGATACTGCCGTATATGTCCAGTGGTACTGCCGTATAAATCCAGTGGTACTGGCGTATAAATCCAGTCTAGTGATACTGCCATATAAGTCCGGTGGTACTGACATATAATTTCAGTGATACTGCCGTATCATTCCAGTTGTACTGGCGTATAAGTCCAGTGATACTGCCATATAAATCCAGGCCAGTGGTACTGCCGTATAAGTCCAGTGGTACTGTCATATAAATCCAGTCCAGTGATACTGCCGTATATGTCCAGTGGTACTGCCGTATAAATCCAGTGATACTGCCGTATATGTCCAGTGGTACTGCCGTATAAATCCAGTGGTACTGGCGTATAAATCCAGTCCAGTGATACTGCCGCATATTAGAGATGAGCGGGTTCGGTTTCTCTGAATCCGAACCCGCACGAACTTCATGTTTTTTTTCACGGGTCCGAGCGACTCGGATCTTCCCGCCTTGCTCGGTTAACCCGAGCGCGCCCGAACGTCATCATGACGCTGTCGGATTCTCGCGAGACTCGGATTCTATATAAGGAGCCGCGCGTCGCCGCCATTTTCACACGTGCATTGAGATTGATAGGGAGAGGACGTGGCTGGCGTCCTCTCCATTTAGATTAGAAGAGAGAGAGAGAGAGATTGACCTGATTTACTGGAGCTTAGGAGTACTGTAGAACTGTAGAGAGTGCAGAGTTTACTAGTGACTGACCACAGTGACCACCAGACAGTGCAGTTTTATTTAATATATCCGTTCTCTGCCTGAAAAAAACGATACACAGTGACTCAGTCACATACCATATCTGTGTGCACTGCTCAGCCCAGTGTGCTGCATCATCTATGTATATATCTGACTGTGCTCAGCTCACACATCTTATAATTGTGGGGGAGACTGGGGAGCACTGCAGTGCCAGTTATAGGTTATAGCAGGAGCCAGGAGTACATATTATTATTAAAATTAAACAGTGCACACTTTTGCTGCAGGAGTGCCACTGCCAGTGTGACTGACCAGTGACCTGACCACACTGACCACCAGTATAGTTAGTAGTATAGTATACTATATTGTGATTGCCTGAAAAAGTTAAACACTCGTATCTGACTGTGCTCAGCTCACACATCTTATAATTGTGGGGGAGACTGGGGAGCACTGCAGTGCCAGTTATAGGTTATAGCAGGAGCCAGGAGTACATATTATTATTAAAATTAAACAGTGCACACTTTTGCTGCAGGAGTGCCACTGCCAGTGTGACTGACCAGTGACCTGACCACACTGACCACCAGTATAGTTAGTAGTATAGTATACTATATTGTGATTGCCTGAAAAAGTTAAACACTCGTCGTGTGACTTCACTTGTGTGGTGTTTTTTTTTTTATTCTATAAAAAACTCATTCTGCTGACAGACAGTGTCCAGCAGGTCCGTCATTATATAATATATACCTGTCCGGCTGCAGTAGTGATATATATATATTTTTTATATCATTATTTATCATCCAGTCGCAGCAGACACAGTACGGTAGTTCATGGCTGTAGCTACCTCTGTGTCGGCACTCGGCAGTCCGTCCATAATTGTATACCACCTACCCGTGGTTTTTTTTTCTTTCTTCTTTATACATACATACTACTACTACATCTCTTTATCAACCAGTCTATATTAGCAGCAGACACAGTACAGTACGGTAGTCCACGGCTGTAGCTACCTCTGTGTCGGCACTCGGCAGTCCGTCCATAATTGTATACCACCTACCCGTGGTTTTTTTTTCTTTCTTCTTTATACATACATACTACTACTACTACATCTCTTTATCAACCAGTCTATATTAGCAGCAGACACAGTACAGTACGGTAGTCCACGGCTGTAGCTACCTCTGTGTCGGCACTGGGCAGTCCGTCCATAATTGTATACCACCTACCCGTGGGTTTTTTTTCTTTCTTCTTTATACTTACATACTACTACTACATCTCTTTATCAACCAGTCTATATTAGCAGCAGACACAGTACAGTACGGTAGTCCACGGCTGTAGCTACCTCTGTGTCGGCACTGGGCAGTCCGTCCATAATTGTATACCACCTACCCGTGGTTTTTTTTTCTTTCTTCTTTATACATACATACTACTACTACATCTCTTTATCAACCAGTCTATATTAGCAGCAGACACAGTACAGTACGGTAGTCCACGGCTGTAGCTACCTCTGTGTCGGCACTGGGCAGTCCGTCCATAATTGTATACCACCTACCCGTGTTTTTTTTTTCTTTCTTCTTTATACATACATACTACTACTACATCTCTTTATCAACCAGTCTATATTAGCAGCAGACACAGTACAGTACGGTAGTCCACGGCTGTAGCTACCTCTGTGTCGGCACTCGGCAGTCCGTCCATAATTGTATACCACCTACCCGTGGTTTTTTTTTCTTTCTTCTTTATACATACATACTACTACTACATCTCTTTATCAACCAGTCTATATTAGCAGCAGACACAGTACAGTACGGTAGTCCACGGCTGTAGCTACCTCTGTAGTCCGTCCATAATTGTATACCACCTACCCGTGGTTTTTTTTTCTTTCTTCTTTATACATACATACTACTACTACATCTCTTTATCAACCAGTCTATATTAGCAGCAGACACAGTACAGTACGGTAGTCCACGGCTGTAGCTACCTCTGTGTCGGCACTCGGCAGTCCATCCATAATTGTATACTAGTATCCATCCATCTCCATTGTTTACCTGAGGTGCCTTTTAGTTGTGCCTATTAAAATATGGAGAACAAAAATGTTGAGGTTCCAAAATTAGGGAAAGATCAAGATCCACTTCCACCTCGTGCTGAAGCTGCTGCCACTAGTCATGGCCGAGACGATGAAATGCCAGCAACGTCGTCTGCCAAGGCCGATGCCCAATGTCATAGTACAGAGCATGTCAAATCCAAAACACCAAATATCAGTAAAAAAAGGACTCCAAAACCTAAAATAAAATTGTTGGAGGAGAAGCGTAAACTTGCCAATATGCCATTTACCACACGGAGTGGCAAGGAACGGCTGAGGCCCTGGCCTATGTTCATGGCTAGTGGTTCAGCTTCACATGAGGATGGAGGCACTCAGCCTCTCGCTAGAAAAATGAAAAGACTCAAGCTGGCAAAAGCAGTAGCACCGCAAAGAACTGTGCGTTCTTCGAAATCCCAAATCCACAAGGAGAGTCCAATTGTGTCGGTTGCGATGCCTGACCTTCCCAACACTGGACGTGAAGAGCATGCGCCTTCCACCATTTGCACGCCCCCTGCAAGTGCTGGAAGGAGCACCCGCAGTCCAGTTCCTGATAGTCAGATTGAAGATGTCAGTGTTGAAGTACACCAGGATGAGGAGGATATGGGTGTTGCTGGCGCTGGGGAGGAAATTGACCAGGAGGATTCTGATGGTGAGGTGGTTTGTTTAAGTCAGGCACCCGGGGAGACACCTGTTGTCCGTGGGAGGAATAGGGCCGTTGACATGCCTGGTGAAAATACCAAAAAAATCAGCTCTTCGGTGTGGAAGTATTTCACCAGAAATGCGGACAACAGGTGTCAAGCCGTGTGTTCCCTTTGTCAAGCTGTAATAAGTAGGGGTAAGGACGTTGACCACCTCGGAACATCCTCCCTTATACGTCACCTGCAGCGCATTCATAATAAGTCAGTGACAAGTTCAAAAACTTGGGCCGACAGCGGAAGCAGTCCACTGACCAGTAAATCCCTTCCTCTTGTAACCAAGCTCACGCAAACCACCCCACCAACTCCCTCAGTGTCAATTTCCTCCTTCCCCAGGAATGCCAATAGTCCTGCAGGCCATGTCACTGGCAATTCTGACGAGTCCTCTCCTGCCTGGGATTCCTCCGATGCATCCTTGCGTGTAACGCCTACTGCTGCTGGCGCTGCTGTTGTTGCTGCTGGGAGTCGATGGTCATCCCAGAGGGGAAGTCGTAAGCCCACTTGTACTACTTCCAGTAAGCAATTGACTGTCCAACAGTCCTTTGCGAGGAAGATGAAATATCACAGCAGTCATCCTGTTGCAAAGCGGATAACTGAGTCCTTGACAACTATGTTGGTGTTAGACGTGCGTCCGGTATCCGCCGTTAGTTCACAGGGAACTAGACAATTTATTGAGGCAGTGTGCCCCCGTTACCAAATACCATCTAGGTTCCACTTCTGTAGGCAGGTGATACCGAGAATGTACACGGACGTCAGAAAAAGACTCACCAGTGTCCTAAAAAATGCAGTTGTACCCAATGTCCACTTAACCACGGACATGTGGACAAGTGGAGCAGGGCAGGGTCAGGACTATATGACTGTGACAGCCCACTGGGTAGATGTATGGACTCCCGCCGCAAGAACAGCAGCGGCGGCACCAGTAGCAGCATCTCGCAAACGCCAACTCTTTCCTAGGCAGGCTACGCTTTGTATCACCGCTTTCCAGAATACGCACACAGCTGAAAACCTCTTACGGCAACTGAGGAAGATCATCGCAGAATGGCTTACCCCAATTGGACTCTCCTGTGGATTTGTGGCATCGGACAACGCCAGCAATATTGTGTGTGCATTAAATATGGGCAAATTCCAGCACGTCCCATGTTTTGCACATACCTTGAATTTGGTGGTGCAGAATTTTTAAAAAAACGACAGGGGCGTGCAAGAGATGCTGTCGGTGGCCAGAAGAATTGCGGGACACTTTCGGCGTACAGGCACCACGTACAGAAGACTGGAGCACCACCAAAAACGCCTGAACCTGCCCTGCCATCATCTGAAGCAAGAAGTGGTAACGAGGTGGAATTCAACCCTCTATATGCTTCAGAGGTTGGAGGAACAGCAAAAGGCCATTCAAGCCTATACAATTGAGCACGATATAGGAGGTGGAATGCACCTGTCTCAAGCGCAGTGGAGAATGATTTCAACGTTGTGCAAGGTTCTGATGCCCTTTGAACTTGCCACACGTGAAGTCAGTTCAGACACTGCCAGCCTGAGTCAGGTCATTCCCCTCATCAGGCTTTTGCAGAAGAAGCTGGAGGCATTGAAGAAGGAGCTAAAAGGGAGCGATTCCGCTAGGCATGTGGGACTTGTGGATGCAGCCCTTAATTCGCTTAACAAGGATTCACGGGTGGTCAATCTGTTGAAATCAGAGCACTACATTTTGGCCACCGTGCTCGATCCTAGATATAAAACCTACCTTGGATCTCTCTTTCCGGCAGACACAAGTCTGCTGGGGTGCAAAGAGCTGCTGGTGACAAAATTGTCAAGTCAAGCGGAACGCGACCTGTCAACATCTCCTCCTTCACATTCTCCCGCAACTGGGGGTGCGAGGAAAAGGCTCAGAATTCCGAGCCCACCCGCTGGCGGGGATGCAGGGCAGTCTGGAGCGACTGCTGATGCTGACATCTGGTCCGGACTGAAGGACCTGACAACGATTACGGACATGTCGTCTACTGTCACTGCATATGATTCTCTCAACATTGAAAGAATGGTGGAGGATTATATGAGTGACCGCATCCAAGTAGGCACGTCACACAGTCCGTACTTATACTGGCAGGAAAAAGAGGCAATTTGGAGGCCCTTGCACAAACTGGCTTTATTCTACCTAAGTTGCCCTCCCACAAGTGTGTACTCCGAAAGAGTGTTTAGTGCCGCCGCTCACCTTGTCAGCAATCGGCGTACGAGGTTACATCCAGAAAATGTGGAGAAGATGATGTTAATTAAAATGAATTATAATCAATTCCTCCGCGGAGACATTGACCAGCAGCAATTGCCTCCACAAAGTACACAGGGAGCTGAGATGGTGGATTCCAGTGGGGACGAATTGATAATCTGTGAGGAGGGGGATGTACACGGTGATATATCGGAGGATGATGATGAGGTGAACATCTTGCCTCTGTAGAGCCAGTTTGTGCAAGGAGAGATTAATTGCTTCTTTTTTGGTGGGGGTCCAAACCAACCCGTCATATCAGTCACAGTCGTGTGGCAGACCCTGTCACTGAAATGATGGGTTGGTTAAAGTGTGCATGTCCTGTTTATACAACATAAGGGTGGGTGGGAGGGCCCAAGGACAATTCCATCTTGCACCTCTTTTTTCTTTTATTTTTCTTTGCGTCATGTGCTGTTTGGGGAGGGTTTTTTGGAAGGGACATCCTGCGTGACACTGCAGTGCCACTCCTAGATGGGCCCGGTGTTTGTGTCGGCCACTAGGGTCGCTAATCTTACTCACACAGCTACCTCATTGCGCCTCTTTTTTTCTTTGCGTCATGTGCTGTTTGGGGAGGGTTTTTTGGAAGGGACATCCTGCGTGACACTGCAGTGCCACTCCTAGATGGGCCAGGTGTTTGTGTCGGGCACTTGGGTCGCTGAGCTTAGTCACACAGCTACCTCATTGCACCTCTTTTTTTCTTTGCGTCATGTGCTGTTTGGGGAGTGTTTTTTGGAAGGGCCATCCTGCGTGACACTGCAGTGCCACTCCTAGATGGGCCAGGTGTTTGTGTCGGCCACTAGGGTCGCTTAGCTTAGTCATCCAGCGACCTCGGTGCAAATTTTAGGACTAAAAATAATATTGTGAGGTGTGAGGTATTCAGAATAGACTGAAAATGAGTGGAAATTATGGTTTTTGAGGTTAATAATAATATGGGATCAAAATGACCCCCAAATTCTATGATTTAAGCTGTTTTTTAGTGTTTTTTGAAAAAAACACCCGAATCCAAAACACACCCGAATCCGACAAAAAAAAATCGGTGAGGTTTTGCCAAAACGCGGTCGAACCCAAAACACGGCCGCGGAACCGAACCCAAAACCAAAACACAAAACCCGAAAAATTTCAGGCGCTCATCTCTACCGCATATATCCAGTGGTACTGCCGTATAATTCAAGTGATACTGCTGTATAATTCCAGTGATACTGCCGTATTATTCCAGAGATACTGCCATATAATTCCAGTGGTACTGCCGTATAAATCCAGTCCAGTGGTGCTGCCATATAAGTTCAGTGGTGCTGTCCTGTGCTGTATATTATTTTATCCAACTAAAGGGGTTATTAATAATAATCCATGTTATTTTCACAGGGTTTGCCCTGTGTGGTGTAGAGGTACGCTCTCCTATACTGCATATTTTTATATAACTCCAGAAAAATAATGGAGAATAAAAATTTGGAGGATAAAATAAGTAAAGATCAAGAACCACTTCCTCCTAGTGTTGAAGTTGCTACCACTAGTCATGACATAGATGTTGAAATGCCATCAACATCGTCTGCCAAGGCCGATGCCCAATGTGATAGTGCAGGGCATGTAAAATCCAAAAAGCCAAAGTTCAGTAAAAGACCCCAAAAAATAAATTGAAATGGTCTGAGGAGAAACATAAACTTGCCAATATGCCATTTACGACACAGAGTGGCAAGGAACGGCTAAGGATAATAGTTAAGCTGGCAAAAGCACAGCAAAGAAATATGCGTTCTAAGATGGTATCACAAATCCCCAAGGAGAGTCCAAGTGTGTCGCGGTTGCGATGCCTGACCTTCCCAACACTGGACGGAAAGAGATAACTCCTTCCACCATTTTCACGCCCCCTGCAAGTGCTGGAAGTAGCACCCACAGTCCAGTTTCTGAATATTCAAATTGAAGATGTCACTGTTGAAGTACACCAGGATGAGGATATGGGTGTTGCTGGCACTGAGGAGGAAGTTGAGGATGAGGATTTTGATGAAGTTTGTTTAAATCAGGCACCGGGGGAGACACCTGTTGTCTGTGGGACGAATAAGCCCATTGTGATGCCTGGGGAAAATACCAAAAAAGTAATCTCTTCGGTGTGGAATTATTTCTCCACAAATCCGAACAACAGGTGTCAAACCGTGTGTTACCTCTGTCAATCTGTAATAAGTAGGGGTAAGGACGTTAACCACCTAGGAACATCCTCCCTTATACGTCACCTGCTGCGCATTCATCAGAAGTCAGTGTCAAGATGTGAAACTTTGGGTAAGAGCGTAAGCAGTCAACTGACACCTAAATCTCTTCTTTCTCTTGTACCCAAGCTCCTGCAAGCCACACCACCAAATCCCTCAATGTCAACTTCCTCCTCAGTCAGAAACGTCAGTAGTCCTGCAAGCCATGTCACTGGCAAGACTGAGGAATCCTCTCCTAAACGGGATTCCTCCGGAGGATCCTTGAGTGGTACGCCTGCTGCTGCTGCTGCTGTTGCTGCCGCTGCTGTTATTGCTGCTGGGAGTCGATCGTCATCCCAGAGGGGAAGTCAGAAGACCACTTGTACTACTTCCAGTAAGCAATTGACTGTCCAACAGTCCTTTGTGAGGAAGATGAAAAATGACAGCAGTCATCCTGTTGCAAAGTGGATAATTGAGGCCTTGACAGCTATGTTGGTGTTAGACGTGTGTCCGGTATCCGCCATTAGTTCAGTGGGACTTAGAGAATTGATGGAGGTAGTGTCTTCCCAGTACCAAATCCCATCTAGGTTCCACTTCACTAGGCAGGCGATACCGAGAATGTACAGAGACGTCAGAAAAAGTGTCCTCATTGTCCTAAAGAATGCAGTTGTACCCACTGTCCACTTAACCACGGACAAGTGGAACAGGGCAGACTAAGGACTATATGACTGTGACAGCCCACTGGGTAGATGTATTGCCTCCCGCAGCAAGAACAGCAGCGGCACCAGTATCAGCATCTCGCAAATGCCAACTTGTTCCTAGGCAGGCTACGCTATGTATCACCGCTTTCTGTAAGAGGCACACCGCTGACAACCTCTTATGGAAACTGAGGGACATCATCGCACAATGGCTTACCCCAATTAGACTCTCCTGGGGATTTGTGATATCGGACAACGCCACCAATATTGTGCGTGCATTACATCTGGGCAAATTCCAGCACGTCCCATGTTTTCCACATACAATTAATTTGGTGGTGCAGAATTTTTTGAAAAACGACAGGGGCGTGCAGGAGATGCTGTCGGTGGCCCAAAAAATTGCGAGCCACTTTTGACATTCAGCCACCGCGTGCCAAAGACTGGAGCACCAGCAAACCTCCTGAACCTGCCCTGCCATTACCTGAAGGAACAGGTGGTAACGAGGTGGAATTCAACATTCTATATGCTTCAGAGGATGGAGGAGCAGCAAAAGGCCATTCAAGCCTATACATCCACCTACAATATAGGCAAAGGAGGGGGAATGCACCTGACTCAAGCGCAGTGGAGAATAATTTCCGTCTTGTGCAAGGTTCTCCAACTCTTCGAACTTGCTATACGCGAAGTCAGTTCAGACACTGCCAGCTTGAGTCAGGTTATTCCCCTCATCAAGCTTTTGCAGAAGCAGCTGGAGAAATTGAAGGAGGAGCTAAGATGGATCGATTCCGCAAAATATGTGGGACTTGTGGATGGAGTCCTTCATTCGCTTTGCCAGGATTCAAGGGTGGTCAATCTCTTGAAATCAGAGCACTACATTTTGGCCACCATGCTCGATCCTAGGTTTAAAGCCTACGTTGTATCTCTCTTTCCGGCAGACACAAGACTGTAGAGATTCAAAGACCTGCTGGTGAGAAAATTGTCAACTCAAGCGGAACATGACCCGTCAACAGCTCCTCCTTAATTTTCTCCTGCAACTGGGGCACTGAGGAAAAGGTTAAGATTTCCAAAGCACCCGCGTGCGGTGATGCAGGGCAGTCAGGAGCAAGTGCTGACATCTGGGCTGGACTGAAGGACCTGCCAACGATTACTGACATGTCTACTGTCACTGCATATGATTCTGTCACCACTGAAAGAATGGTGGAGGATTATATGAGTGGCAGCATCCAAGTAGGCATGTCAGACAGTCCGTATGTATACTGGCAGAAAAAAGAGGCAATTTGGATGCCCTTGCACAAACTGGCTTTATTTTACCTAAGTTGCCCCCCCTCCAGTGTGTACTCCGAAAGAGTGTTTAGTGCAGCCGGTCACCTTGTCAGCGATCGGCATAGGAGGTTACTTCCACTAAATGTGGAGAAGATGATGTTCATCAAAATTATTTATAAATTCCTCCGGGAAGACCTGTACAAGCAATTGACTCCAGAAAGTACACAGGGCCCTGTGATGGTGGATTCCAGTGGGGATGAATTAATACTCTGTGAGGAGGAGGATGTACACAGTGAAAGGGGTGAGGAATCGGAGGATGAGGTCGACATCTTGCCTCTGTAGAGCCAGTTTGTGCAAGGAGAGATTAGTTGCTTCTTTTAGGTGGGGGCCCAAACAAACCAGTCATTTCAGCCACAGTCGTGTGGCAGACCCTGTCGCTGAAATGATTGGTTTGTTAAAGAGTGCATGTCCTCTTTATACAACATAAGGGTGGGTGGGAGGGCCCAAGGACAATTCCATCTTCCACTTCTTTTTCTTCTTTGCATCATGTGCTGATGGGGACTAGTTTTTTTAAAGTGCCATCCTGCCTGACACTGCTGTACAACTCTAGGGGTACTGTCGTATAAGTCCACGGGTACTGCCGTATAAGTCCAGTCCAGTCCAGTGGTGCTGTCTTGTGCTGCATCAGTCCAGTGGTGGTGCCTTGTGCTGCCATAAGTCCAGTGGTGGTGTCCTCTGCTGTATATTATTTACTCCAAATAAAAGGGTTATATACATTACTTATATTATTATCAAAATAATTTTTACAGGGTTTGCCCTGTGTGGTGTAGGGGTACACTTGCCTGTGCTGCATATTATTATAATAGCTCAAAATAAAAGGGTTATTATTATCAAAATTAATTTTACAGGCTTTGCCGTGTGTGTGTGTGTGTGTGTGTGTGTGTGTGTGTGTGTGTGTGTGTGTGTGTGTGTGTGTGGTTTAGGGGTATGCTCTCCTGTGCCACCAATATTGTGCATGTATTACATCTGGGCAAATTCCAGCACGTCCCATGTTGTTTGTGCCGTACACTTGTGTCGCTTAGCTTAGTCATAGAGCTAACTCATTGCACCTCTTTTTCTTCTTTGCATGATGTGCTGTTTGGGGTCTATTTTTTTTAAGTGCCATCCTGTCTGCAACTGCAGTGCCACTCCTAGATGGGCCAGGTGTTTGTGCCGCACACTTGTGTCCCTTAGCTTAGTCATACAGCTACCTCATTGCACCTCTTTTTCTTCTTTGCATGATGTGCTGTATTGGGCCTAGTTTTTTTAAGTGCCATCCTGTCTGACACTGCAGTGCCGCTCCTAGATGGGCCATGTGTTTGTGCCGCACACTTGTGACGCTTTGCTTAGTCATCCAGCCACCTCGGTGCAACCTTTTGGCCTAAAAACTATTTTGTGAGGTGTGAGGTGACTGGAAATGAGTGGAAATGAATGTTATTGAGGTTAATAATACCGTAGGATCAAAATTACCCCCAAATTATGTGATTTTAGCTGTTTTTATGTTTTTTTCAAAAGTCATCCATATCCAAAACCAAAACACGAAAGGGTGGTTTTGGCAAAACCAATCCAGATCCAAAACACGAGCATGGAACCAGAACCAAAACACAAAACACGAAAAGTGCCCGCCGCACATCTCTAGAATACTGTCTGACACAAACCTGTTTTAATAACTTGCCTGTTTTGAAAAGGAACATTTGTATAAATCACACTTAAGGAATGTACTTAAGATATTTTAATTAATTAAATTACAGTATACCTATAATCATGAACTTAAACTACATGTAGAACAAAGAACTTTCTCCCAATGTCTCCAAAACAGTGAACTTTGGCTTTGTGTTTTATTAGAAACCCAGGACTGAATGCCTCCTTCTCCTTAGTGTAGTCAAACATATGCCTTCCCAAGATACAAAGGGGTGGGGCTGTAAGTTTGCCATAAGGTCATCGTGGTGGGTGGAGCCTTATTCACTGCGTTTCACTTGGTGTTCTTAGTTTGTCGGATTTCCTTGAAAAGGTCAGACATCAGAGTCACACTTAGCAACAGGACCATGAAGTCTTCATAGTCCATTTGTCCTTCACTATCTTGTTCCAGATCTGTAATAAGTTCTTTGTACTTTGGTTTTGTATCTTGGCCCTGTAATGACAAAACAAAAGCTTTTTCATTTATTTGATGAATCAAATTCTCTAAACATAACTCATATTGCCCAGTAAAAATTAAGATGAATGTTTTATAATACCCTGCAATATTGTAGCAATGTAAACAACAGAGTAGAGAAAGTCATCCTGGCTGTCTGATAAGTTATGTTGCACATTTCTACTCTCCTGCAAAGGTTCGGGAGACCTCAGGAAGAGTGGGCGGATCTCCCGCCTCTGGCTCACTTCCTACTGAAGTGGTAGGATGGGGAGATAATACTGAGAACTGCAGGTCTAGATGGAGGGGAAGGTCTAAAATGATGTGTATCACGTTATTTTAGCTTTATCCCTTTCCCCACAGAGCTGCAATGTGGGGCAGGCCCTAATTATGTGAAGAGCTCGGCATCGCCCCCAAAAACATAAAAGTAAGCAAGTATGATGTTGCAGTAAATTGGAAAGAGAGGGGGATGGTGTGAGAGCTTTGAATATTGGCTTTTCAAATGAAACCTATATGACAGCTGATACCTCCAGCTCACAAGTAGACTGGCTAGAAAAACATAATATCTGTTTATAACTTCACACAACGGGAAGAAGAAAATGTAATGCTAAATAGGGGCCGGAACAGGGAGCTTGACTGCGTGATGCTGAATAGGGGGCGGAACAGGGAGCTTGACTGCGTGACAATTTCATTGTGGCCCCACCCCAACTACAAAATGATTACTGGCATTGTGAGGCAGGGGGCGGGGCAGTTCAGTTGCGGCTGCGCGGGTGGGTGGCATTGGGCCGGGAAACGTGACCACTCTTCCCGGAAGCATGGAGCACCTGCTGTCACAGTCGCATTTGTGGGCGCTTTGCATCCAAGTCAGGCCCTATAGTGCAAGGAAAGGATCTGAAGACCGACAGCCCCACTGTAGCACCTATCCCTGGTCCCTTGGTTTGGTAAGTATGATCAGTTGTGTTAGAGGGGGTCGCAGCGGATGGCAGGGAACCCGGCGGCTGGTATTTTGTGAAAAATTCCCCGAAAAGGCTGCGGAGTGGATTTTCAGGGACAGAGCTTTCTCGCCAACTCTATCCCTGCATGAGATAATTGATACATCCATGCAATGGGTGTTGGGGCGATTTTATCACATCACATCTGCATCCTCAGATCATGCGGATTGGGATAAATCTGCACCATAGAGACCTTGGGCGCAGTTTTGTCATTTATTCTATTAAGAAAGTTGTTTATGCTGATAACTGAGTAAATATTTCATTGCAATATACAGTCTGTACCACAGATTTAAGGCCCTCATTCCGAATTGATCGCTAGCTGCCGTCGTTCGCTGCGTAGTGATCATTTAAAAAAAACGGCAAAACTGTGCATGCGTATGGGCCGCAATGCATGCGCACGGCGTACGGGTACAAAGACCATCGTGGTTTTGCATTGCTTCTAGCGACGATTCCATTCGCACAGCCGATCGCAAGGAGATTGACAGGAAGTGGGAGTTTATGGGTGTCAACTGACAGTTTTCTGGGTGTGTTTGGGAAAACGCAGGTGTGTCCAGGCATTTGCAGGGCGGGTATCTGACGTCAATTCCGGGACCTTCGTAGCTGCAATCATCGCACAGAATAAGTAACTACAGGGCTGGTCTTGTTTTGCACAAAATGTTTTTGTACCGCTCGGCTGCACAGGCGTTCGCACTCTTGCAAAGCGAAAATACACTCCTCCGTGGGTGGCGACTATGCATTTGCACGGCTGCCAAAAGTAGCTAGCGAGCGATCAACTCGGAATGAGGGCCTAAGGTTTTTCAACACCACAATATACTGTATGTGTGCGAGGAGTCTACAGAGCCGCATCGGGTGTCACCCACCCCAGTGATGCCACTGTTGTAATTAACACTGGCAGGCTTTGATTTTGTTATCTAAAGTGGTGGTAAGAGACAAATTACCTGAGCAAAGTTCTGGAACTGCGTTTGCAACAACTCCTTCGCCCCAGCTTTGCTGATTTTTCCATCGACGTCTGCATGTGAATTATAGACAAGTACTGTTGTGGCGATGGCTTTCTCTAGATCAGATCCTTTCCCCAATGCTAGACAGGAGACATGAGATGATAGGAGACCGTGTGAAACTTCACATTTACACCCATCTATTTTTAAGACGTTTACAGGAGAATTGTCACATAATATGTAATTATTTAGCAAAACCTGTCAATCAAATTATATTAATTGTATAGCACTAGTTAGTTCCAAAGTCACTTCAATATTTTATGGCATATAATTCAATGCACCGCTGCCTGAATTATTTCAATTTGTACCACACAGAGCCTATGCAAGAAAAACTTTTCTTTTGTTCAAGGCTGATATTAGCATAATAAACTCGATTTCCACATCTCATTATTTTCTGCGCTGCAGGGACTAGAATAGCCTGACGGTACTAATGACACTGTTTTATGCAGTTAAACATTGCTGGATTTTACAGGGGGGAGTTTTCGGAGGTCCTAATGTTCCTTAAAGCATTTCAGTGACCTGATTTCACTCTCCCTTCCCCCACAAAAAGTTCCCTTATTTCTCTAGCATCCATAAGGGATACTGGGGACACATTAGTACGATGGGGTATAGACGGGGTCCAAAGGAGCCAGTGCACTTTAAATTTCTTCTACTGGGTGTGCTGGCTCCTCCCCTCTATGCCTCCTCCCACAGGCAGTTTAGAAAAAAGTGCTCTCAGGAGAGGATGCACACTCTGGAGCTCCAGAGAGATTTCTTCAGTTTCTTTTAAAACTTTATTATTTTCGGTATGTTGTTTTGGCAACAGCATACCTGCATCATGGGAGTTAGGGAGGGGACTCGTGAGGTGCAGAGCCGCTTCCCTGCTGCAGGACCACCGTCCTGAGGGGCTTTTAGTTCAGCGGGGCACTGCGCCTTAGCTGTCGCAGTTGCAGCATGCCGCACACCCCTAACGCTGCCTGAAGGTGATCGTCGATGGTGAGTACAAACCGGGGATCAAGCTAGGGGGGTTCCCCGGTTCATGGTGCAGCAAAAGCGCGGGTGAGGCATACGGGTCCCTCCTGGGGGGACCCACTGTAGCCCCTGTGTGACATTGGCTGACATTTGCTGTACTTAACATTTATGTGACACTACAGCGCATTTAGAAGACATATCCAGTATACTGTAAATATGTACAGTAGCTCCGGCACAATTACGGGGGGTGGAGCTATATCAGAGTGGGCTCAGCTGCATTTTGGTGCCTTCCTCTGCATAAGCAGCAGCCTCACACAGCTCCTCCGATCTGTCACACGCTGGATCACTGGTACAGGGTGTTTGAGTAGAGGGAGAGACGCTATTTGTGCACCATATTCCTCTAGGGGAATCCTAGTTAGAAACAGTTTAACTGATATATCTATATAAAAAACGCTGACAGCCTCACTGGGGCTCTGCAGCGTTGGTGTGCTGGTGTCCTCTCTAACTCCTTGTCTCCTCTCACATGCAAAAGGGCAGACTTTTTTGTAACTCAGTCTGTGTTGTATGTGTTATTGTATGTTACTCCATAATGGTGAAACAAAAATTATGCAGTGTTTGTACTGCCAGATTCTCCCCTCCCTCATCTGACTCCTTATCATGTGAGCAGTGTAGTCAGCCATCACAAAATGCTGACATTGTGGGGGAGAGTCACGAACTCTCCTGGCTGGGGGCTATCAAAAATATGATGTCTGATATGTCATCTCAATTAACTGCTAATGCCAATAAAACAGAAGAACTCATCAAGATATTTTCCTAACCGACCTCTTCGCTCTGCACAAGATCTGCGTCTCTCATCCACACATATTACTTGCTCCCACTCAAAATTACAGGACTTTAGGGGTAATTCTGAGTTGATCGCAGCAGCAAGTTTGTTAGCAATTGGGCAAAACCATGTGCACTGCAGGGGGGGGGGGGGGGGGGGCAGATATAACATTTGCAGAGAGAGTTAGAATTTGGCAGCGGGTAGCAGTACCACCTGCCACACACTTTACCATTACCACAATTATAATGTGCACAAAGCAACAAGACCATGGTGCTTGGCAGCATGACGGCTCCTCTTTGTCAGGGTTACTGAGAGTGCGACAGTGGCTGTATGTTCCTGTTATAATGGAGGAATTACTATATATTGTTATTAAATTGGGGGCATTACTATATATTTCTATTATACTGGAGGTATCACTATATATTTCTATTATACTGGAGGTATTACTATATATTTTTAGCCTTACCTCCAGATAAAAAAAAAGGAGGGGGGGCTGTGTCATGTAGCCACTCCCACCAGCAGCATGTGGCCACGCCCCTCACAACAAGTGGCCATGCCCATTTTTTGGCATTCAGTACCACTAAGAAAATATTTCTACTTGCACCACTGTGTAAAGCACAACGGAATATGCTGTGCTATATAAGAAACTGTTAATAATAAGAACTTCAACAAGCAGTAGCAAGTCTGGCTGCCAGGGCTGATGCCCCCCACCCCCCCTTTCTACTACAGGTGCACATAAATGTGCTTTATCTGCACTCCTATGAGATACTGATGATGATATACAGGATGATGGGAATGATGTGCACAGGTTATTGAACCCCTCATTTTGGCTATAAGGGATGTGCTAAAGCTCCCCCCTGGAGGACGCTACAAATCAGCAGTCATTTTTCCGCCCACAAGACAAACTGACAGTCATCACTTTCCTGATTCCAAGAAATTAGATCATTTGTTTAAATTAGCCTGGAAAACGCCTGATAAAAAATATCAGGTGTCAAAACGATTTTTGCATACCTTTCCCTTTGCCCCTGAAGGCAGAAAGTTCTGGGAAGAATCTCCAGCTGTAGACGTCTCTGTCTCTCGCCTTTCCAAAAGGGCGGTACTCCCTGCCCCAGGATCCTTTACGGGAAAGGGCCTGGGGGATAGAAAAATTGAGGCCACACTGAAATCTATCTACACTGCTGCAGGTGTATCTCAAAGACCAGTCATTGCAGGCTGCTGGATGACACATGCAATTCATTCCTGGACTACTCAAATTCAGGAGGGTCTCTCGGGGGATATGACCCTGGTTACTACAGTTACTTTACTGAAACACATTCAGGACACGGCTAGAGTCCTCTGTGACTCCCTAAAAGAGATTGGCAATATTAATGCTAGGACCACTGCTGTGGCTGTATCTGCACGCAGAGCCATATGGTTGCGTCTGTGGATTGCAGATGTTGATTCCAAACGAAATGTGTAATCTCTTCCCTTTACAGGTGAATGGCTCTTCGGAGGTGAATTGGACTTCCAAGGTTACTTTTGAAAAATCCATGTTTCTTCCCACTGGGGCTCCACCTGCTAGACGTACCTACCCGGAACCGTCTGCCCTGTCCTTTTGGTCCACCAGATTTCAATCTAGGGCCAGGGGTGCCTCCAATGCAGCTAGAGGCAACAGAGGTAAGCCTAAGAAACCAGCTGTTGCCGGCTCTCAGGAACAGAGCACCAGTTCAGCTTCCGCAAAAGCTTCAGCATGATGGTGCCCACCCACGCCGAGAGGATCTCGTGGTGGGAGCTCGGTTACGTCGCTTCAGCCATATCTGGGAAGGTTTCTGCCAGGATGTCACAGAGTTACAAGTTGGAGTTCGACGGTGCTCCTCCCCAACGATTTTTCAAATCAAGCTTACCAGCTTTGGAAAATATGCGTGTAACGCTGCTACTGGCTATCACAAAGCTGGTCCAGTCCCAGGTCATTGTTCCGGTGCCCCTGCATCAACAAGGACAAGGTTACTACTCCAGCCTATTCGTAGTACCAAAACCAGACGGGTCTGTAAGACCCATTTTGTATCTGAAGTCCTTGAATCCTTACCTGAAGGTTTTCAAATTCAAGATGGAATCTTTGAGAGCAGTGACCGTAGGCCTGGAACACCAGGAGTTCCTAGTGTCTCTAGATATCAAGGATGCCTACCTCCATATCCCAATTTGGCCTCCTCATCAGGCCTATCTTAGGTTCGCCCTGCTGAACGATCACTACCATTTCCAGGCGTTACCCTTTGGCCTGTCTACAGCTCCGAGGGTGTTCACGAAGGTGATGGCGGAAATTATGTTTCAACTCAGAGTCCAGGTGGTCAATATAGTCCCTTACCTGGATAATCTCCTGATAAAAGCGAGTTCCCGGGAGCTTCTACTGCTCCATATAGATCGCACTATCCAACTTCTGTCTCACCCCGGGTGGATCCTCAATCTACAGAGGTCCCACCTGGAACCGTCTCAGTGGCTCCTGTTTCTGAGTATGCTACTAGAGACTGTAGCACAGAGAGTGTTCCTCCCGGTGGAAAAAGCGAGAAACTTTAGGAAATGGTTTACATGTTCCTCAGACCTGTTCGAGTGTCCATTCATCTTTGCATAAAATTATTGGGAAAGATGGTGGCATCGTACGAGGTGATACAGTATGGACAGTTCCATGCCAGACCCTTCCAATTGGACATCCTGAAAAAGTGGTCCGGTTCCCATCTCCAGATGCACCGGATGATTCAGCTGTCACCACAGGCCAGGATTTCTCTCCTGTGGTTGCTACAGTCTTCCAATCTCCTGGAAGGTCGACACTTCGGGATTCAGGATTGGGTCCTCCTCACGACGGATGGGAGTCTAAGAAAATGGGGAGCTGTCATCCAGGGCAGGTGATCTGCCCAAGAAGCCCTACTTACGATCAACATCCTGGAACTTCGGGCTATCTACAATGCTCTGATTCAGTCCTCCCCTCTGCTCAGGAATCTGGCAATCCAGGTTCAGTCGGACAACGCCACGGCTGTGGCGTACATCAATCGACAAGGAGGGACAAAAAGCAGCCCTGCATGCGAGAAGTGTCAAGGATACTCCTCTGGGCAGAAAGAAATGCTAGAGCACTGTCCGCTATCTTCATTCCGGGAAGCGTACTTCCTGAGTCGCCACAATCTCCACCCGGGGGATAGGGGACTACACCCTCAGGTGTTTCAACAGATCATCGACAGAAGGGGATGCCCACAGATCAACATGGTGACGTCTCGCCTCAACAAAAAGCTGTACTGCTATTGCTCGCGAACCAGAGACCCTCAGGCGAGCGCAGTGGATGCGCTGACATCGCCTTGGTCTTACCAGCTGGTCTACCTATTTCCTCTGATTCCGTTGATCCCAAAGTGCTCAAGAGGATCAGGCATCAAGGAGTGCAAGCAATCTTGATTGCCCTGGATTGACCCCAAAGAGCGTGGTACGCGGCTCTTCTGGACATGTCCATAGAAGACCCTTGGCCTCTGCCATTAAGAAGGGATCTCCTTCAGCAAGGACCGTTCGTCTACCTGGCCTTATGGCGGCTTCATTTGATGGCATGGAAGTTGAGCGGAACATCCTAGTTCACAAAGGGCTCTCCAAAAAGGTCAGTGCCACTATGGTGCAAGCCAAAAAACCTGTGACATCAAAACACTATCATCATATCTGGCGGAAATATGTCTCCTGGTGTGAGGAATGCACATTTCCATCTGCAGACTTTCACTTGGGAAGATTCCTTCATTTCCTGCAGGCTGGAGTGGATAAAGGCTTACGTCTGGGATCTATTAAGGTCCAGATTTCAGCTCTTTCTGTCTTCTTCCAGAAGAAGTTGGCTCTATTGCCAGAAGTTCAGACCTTCTTGCAAGGGGTGCTTCACATACAATCTCCGTTTGTGCCGCCTACGGCACCTTGGGATTTGGATGTGGTGTTACGTTTTCTGCAGTCCTCCTGGTTTGAACCTCTGATGACGGTGGAAGACAAGTACCTCACGTGGAAGACGGTGATGTTACTGGCTCTGGCTTCTGCTAGACGTGTCTCAGAATTGGGGGCCTTATCGTGTAAAAGTCCATACTTGGTCTTTTACGAGGACAGAGCAGAGCTCAGGACTAGACAGCAGTTCCTGCTGAAGGTTGTCTCCGCGTTTCACTTGAATCAACCTATTGTGATTCCGTCCAGTTCTGGCACTTCTGCCCCTCCGGAGGCATTGGATGCAGTGCGAGCCTTGAAAATCTATGTCAAGAGAACGGCTCGGATTAGAAAGATGGATTCCTTGTTCGTGCTCTATGATTCGCAGTAGAAGGGTTGCCCTGCTTCAAAGCAGTCCATTCATCGTTGGATTAGGCTTACTATCCAACGGCCCTAGGTGTCGGCAGCCTTAATTGTTCCTAAGTCTCTGGAGGCCCACTGTACAAAATCGGTGGGGTCTTCCTGCCCGTGGAGTCTCGGCCTTGCAACTATGCTGAGCTGCTACCTGGTCGGGGAAGAACACCTTTGTGAAGTTCTACAAATTTGATACCCTGGCCAAAGAGGATACCCAGTTTGAGCAGGTGGTGCTACAGCAGTCTCCGCACGTTCCCACCCGTTCTGGAAGCTTTGGGACATCCCCATCGTACTAATTCTGTCCCCAATATCCCTTATGGATGCTAGAGAAAATACGATTTTGATACCTACCGGTAAATCCTTTCTCGTAGTCCATAAGGGATATTGGGCGCCCGCCTCTGTGCGGTGACTTTCTGCAGGTTCTCTGTTCTGTGTTACCTGTTCAGCTGTTGCTGTTTTGTTGCCAGCCATTGCTGGCCCGGTTATGTTTTGGTGTGCTGTTGTGTAAATCTCACCACTTATTGTTGTTATGTTCCTTCTCTCAAGTATGTCATTTCTCCTTCGGGCACTATTTTACCTATAACTGCCTGTGGGAGGGGTCATAGAGGGGAGGAGCCAGCACACCCAGTGGAAGAAATTTAAAGTGCACTGGCTCCTTTGGACCCCATCCATACCTCATGGTACTAATGTGTCCCCAATATACCTTATGGACTACGAGAAAATAATTTTCCAGATTTTACACAGTTTTCTCTGATCTCTTGAAAAATGTAAAAAAAATAAGTTTGATTACATTATATCTCTTAACTAAATTGTACATCTGTATTTTGTAATTCTTGTACTGTAGGGTAGAAATATAAATTATTTTAAAAAGCTATATGTACTGTACATCATACTTGCCTACCTTCCCGGAATGGCTGGGAGGCTTGCAAAAAATTGGGTGGTGATCCCAGTCCCCCTGGAAAGGTGGGATAGTCTCCCGCATCCCCTTTAGATGCTCGCACCCCCCTTCCCCACCCCGCAGCCGCCCACTTACAGAGTCCAAGTGGGTAGTCTGAGGGCACCTGATGTTGCGATTGGTGCTGACTCATTGTAGTCCCGCCTCCTCTATACAATGCCTGTTTTCTTGGCACTGTGTAACCTCGGGGCGGAGCCATGATGATGCGATCATTCCACTACACCCCCTATGCGCAGACCGGGTTGGGAAAGGGGACAGCAAAGTCGGTAAGTATGATATACACTACTGAGAGGGGAGTAGATGTTTCAAATCTTGAAGAGAGATACAGTGGAGAGAGATAAAGTACCAACCAATCAGCTTCTGTCATTTAACAGTCTCTCCAAGGTTTAATACATCGCCTCCCAAACCTTTTAAGGTGTACAAGAGGAGATGTATCAACCAATCAGATTCATTCTAGGTGTCATTTTTCTAGTACATTCTTTAAAGTGATAGGTACATTTGGCGCTCCACGGACTTTGAGACTAAGGCGCGCCAGACATCCTTTAAAACCGTTTTGTACTGAATATGCGTCATATCCGCATCTCTAGTGCCGCAAAGGTACAATGGGCCTAATTCAGACCTGATCGCTAGGCTGCGTTTTCGTACAGCCTGCGATCAGGTCCAAACTGCTCATACGTATACACCGCAATGCACAGGCGCATCGCACGGGTACAAAGCGGATCGGCGCTCAGCGATTTGGGTTTTGGGTTTGTGCGAAGAATCCATTCGTATGGGCGTTCGCAAGGAGACTGACAGGAAGAAGGTGTTTGTGGGTGTCAACTGACCATTCTGGGAGCGGTTGGAAAAATGCAGGCGTGTCCATGGTTCCTGACGTCAATTCCGGTCCATAGGGTGAAGTGTTCGCAGCGGCTGAGTAAGTCTTGGGCTACTCAGAGACTGCACAAGATCTGTTTGTACAACTCTGCTACACATGCGTTCGCACACTTGCAAAGCGAAAATACACCCCCCTATGGGCGGCGACTATGCGAACGCAGGACTGAAAAAAAAAACCTAGTGAGTGATCAGGTCTGAATTAGGCTCTATGTACAGATACCCTGGGTGCTGGCGCTAGAAATGGCTGCAGGTGATGGGGGTCATTCCGAGTTGTTCGCTCGCTAGCAGATTTTTGCAGCATTGCTCACGCTAGGCCGCCGCCCTCTGGGAGTGTATCTTAGCTTAGCAGAAATGCGAACGAAAGATTAGCAGAATTGCAAATAGAAATTTCTTAGCAGTTTCTGAGTAGCTCGAGACTTACAGATTGCGATCAGCTCAGGCCGTTTCGTTCCTGGTTTGACGTCACACACACGCCCAGCGTTCGCCCAGCCACTCCCCCGTTTCTCCAGACACTCCCGCGTTTTTCCCTGACAAGCCTGCGTTTTTCCGCACACTCCCAGAAAACGGACAGTTTCCGCCCAGAAACACCCACTTCCTGTCAATCACACTCAGATCACTTCAACGATGAAAAATCTTCGTTCGGACGTGAGTAAATCTACTAAGTTTTGTGCTAAAATACTAACCGCATGCGCAATGCGTACCATGCGCATGCGCATTTTTGCCTTAATCGCTCCGTTGCGAAAATCGGCAACGAGCGAACAACTCGGAATGACCCCCGTTGTGTACCACTCTGATGCTGACCGCTGTAAGAAAGACGAAACACTAAGGATTGATAACAGTAAACCAATCCATGGGGGGTCATTCCGAGTTGTTCGCTCGGTAAATTTCTTCGCATCGCAGCGATTTTCCGCTTAATGCGCAAGCGCAATGTTCGCACTGCGACTGCGCCAAGTAAATTTTCTATGCAGTTAGGAATATTACTCACGGTTTTTTCATCGTTCTGGTGATCGTAATGTGATTGACAGGAAGTGGGTGTTTCTGGGCGGAAACAGGCCGTTTTAGGGGCGTGTGGGAAAAAACGCTACCGTTTCTGGGAAAAACGCGGGAGTGGCTGGAGAAACGGAGGAGTATCTGGGCGAACGCTGGGTGTGTTTGTGACGTCAAACCAGGAACGACAAGCACTGAACTGATCGCACTGGCAGAGTAAGTCTCGAGCTACTCAGAAACTGCACAGAGATATCTTATCGCAATATTGCGAATCTTTCGTTCGCAATTTTAAGATGCTAAGATTCACTCCCAGTAGGCGGCGGCTTAGCGTGTGCAATGCTGCTAAAAGCAGCTTGCGAGCAAACAACTCGGAATGACCCCCTATGTGTCGGACCATAATCTGTACTTTATACCAATTCCTCTATATACCAATTACTAGCACAATATAAGCGACTTGTATGAAGCTAGGATGCACATAGTCCGGGAATCGCTACCTATAGCATGCATCAGGTGTCCGGCGCCATATGTTCCAGAAAGTACATGTGTATTGAGGACACATCTGTATTTTATCAATTTCTATATGTCTTTATAGCTATTTTACGAATTACATGATTTTATTTATTTCACCATTTCCTTGGTATTATATTGCAGTGAGGTATCACACAGCTCAGCTCTCCCCAATGGCGTGTATACAGCAGTTATGTAGCTCAGCTAAGGGTACCAAAAGTACACACGTTTGGTAGCTTGAAGCTTTGGTGTCGTAGACAGATGTGTACTGATGCATCTGTTGTATCTATGTCAATGTGTACAGTATATCTAGGAGTGTGCTTTAGTAATCTAATGGCATAGGGGGTAATTCCAAGTTGATCGCAGCAGGAAATCTTTTAGCAGTTGGGCAAAACCATGTGCAGTGCAGGGGAGGCAGATGTAACATGTGCAGAGAGAGTTAGATTTGGGTGTGGTGTGTTCAATCTGCAATCTAAATTGCAGTGTAAAAATAAAGCAGCCAGGATTTACCCTGCACAGAAACAATATAACCCACCCAAATCTATCTCTCTCTGCACGTTATATCTGCCACCCCTGCAGTGCACATGGTTTTGCCCAACTGCTAAAAAATGTCCTGCAGCGATCAACTTGGAATTACCCCCCATAGTACAGTAAATGCATAACATCATTACTTGACTTACAATTGGAGCAGACTTACCCTTAATTGAAGATAGCTGTTTGGGGATTGGAATAGCAGCACTGCAGTGAGATAAAGACAAATACATTTGCTCAAATCAATAACCGCAGTGAAATGAAAATAATGAAGAAAAAAAATCTTATAGCACAAAATATAATTAATGTAGTTAAAACCAATGCTTAGAACGGTGAGCCTGATTCAGGTTTTGCAAAGCTAAAAAGCCCTCAACTGGGCAAAACCATGTGCAGTGCATGGGGGGGGGGCGCAGATGTAACATGTGCTGAGAGAGTTAGATTTGGGTGGGGTGTGTTCAAACTGAGGGGGTAATTCCAAGTTGATCGCAGCAGGATTTTTGATAGCAATTGGGCAAAACCATGTGCACTGCAGGGGAGGCAGATATAACATGTGCAGAAAGAGTTAGATTTGGGTGGGTTATTTTATTTCTGTGCAGGGTAAATACTGGCTGCTTTATTTTTACACTGCAAATTAGATTGCAGATTGAACACACCACACCCAAATCTAACTCTCTCTGCACATGTTATATCTGCCTCCCCTGCAGTGCACATGGGCCCTCATTCCGAGTTGTTCGCTCGCAAGCTGCTTTTAGCAGCATTGCACACGCTAAGCCGCCGCCTACTGGGAGTGTATCTTAGCTTAGCAAAATTGCGAACGAAAGATTCTCAAAATTGCGAATAGAAATTTCTAAGCAGTTTCTGAGTAGCTCGACACTTACTCTGCCAGTGCAATCAGTTCAGTCAGTTTCGTTCCTGGTTTGACGTCACAAACACACCCAGCGTTCGCCCAGACACTCCCCCGTTTCTCCAGCCATTCCCGCGTTTTTCCCAGAAACGGCAGCATTTTTTCACACACTCCCATAAAACGGCCAGTTTCCGCCCAGAAACACCCACTTCCTCCAATCACACAACGATCACCAGAACGAAGAAAAAACCTCGTAATGCCATGAGTAAAATACCAAACTTCTTAGCAAATTTACTTGGCGCAGCCGCAGTGCGAACATTGCACATGCGCAGTTTGCGGAAAATCGCTGCGATGCGATGAAAAAGAATGAGCGAACAACTCGGAATGAGGGCCATGGTTTTGCCCAATTGCTAACAAAAATCCTGCTGCGATCAACTTGGAATTACCCCCTGAAATCGTAATTGCAGTGTAAAAATAAAGCAGCCTGTATTTACCCTGCACAGAAACAATATAACCCACCCAAATCTACATCTCTCTGCACATATTATATCAGCCCCACCTGCAGTGCAACATGGTTTTGCCCAGTTGTTTGCTTTTTTTGCTTTGCCAACAAACCTGAATCAGGCCCCGTATGCAGACAATGTTATGATACAGAAATACTTCACTTCACTGATTCACATACAAAGCGATCTTTGCAATTTTTTTCACCCTGTACATGCGACCCGAAGCATCAGGTGTACTTGCACTTGGGGTATATGCAATTGCCGGCGAATCGCGGCAATTTTTCGGCCGTTTTTTAATTCGACACAATTCGACCGTCGAATTCCGGCAAGTGGGTGCCGGAATTCAACATACTGTATTCAATAAAAAACGGATTCGACAGTCCCGCTGTCGAAAAACGGCCGATTTGACGGATTTTGATTAGACTTGTAAAAATGTAAAAAAACCCGGGAAAAACCACGAAAAAAAATTGCGTGGGGTCCCCCCTCCTAAGCATAACCAGCCTCGGGCTCTTCGAGCCGGTCCTGGTTCTAAAAATCCGGGGGAAAAACTGACAGGGCGCTGTATAAAAGTGACCCCCGGCTGTGGCATTATCTACCCAGCTAGTGGAGCCCGATGCTGGTGTAAAAAATACGGGGGACCCCTACGCTTTTTGTCCCCCGTATTTTTTGCACCAGGCGCAGAGCCCGGTGCTGGTTTTAAAAATACGGGGGGTCCCATGTCAGTTTTTCCCCCGGATTTTTAGAACCAGGACCGGCTCGAAGAGCCCGAGGCTGGTTATGCTTTGGAGGGGGGACCCCACGCATTTTTTTTTTTCTGATTTTTACCATTCCATTTAAAAATAAAATAAAAAAATATATATATTTTTAAAAATATATAAATAATACTTGTGCCTCCAAAATAGACAAACCAAGTACCTAATCCCTTCTAATATAAATAGATATGCTATTACCAATAAAAAAAACACAAAAAAAACATGTTTTTAAATTTTTTTATTAGATTCCGCCAGCAAAGTGTGGCGGATTGAAAATGACGAATTTACTGTCTAAAAGCACTGTTGTCGAATTTACAATCTTCAATATACTTTTGTCGAATTGCCGCATTTGTACCATTGCAGAAATGTCGAATTTGACAAATGTCGAATTTCAAAAAGTCGAATTTTGAAAGTCCATTTTTTTTACGAAAAGTACTGAATTGCATTGTCGAATTTTTTTTTTTGGCGAAAATGTCCCGTTTTTCGACATTTTCGGGAATTCGACCGCAATTGCATATACCCCATGTCTGTGAATCTTCAAGTGGTACAGAGTCAGCTGCACCTGCAATTGTGACTGAATGCAAGGCACTGGGTAGCAACTGAGTGTGTACTACTAGGCTAAGTAACTTGGTAGAGATGAGCGGGTTCGGTTCTCAGAGAACCGAATTCCCCCCGATCTTCACGTTCCGAGGCGGTAACAGAGCTCAGAAACCAGAACAAAGCACAACGTCATTATCTCGCTGTCAGATTCTCGCGGGTTTGGCAGGCAGAGATACGCATAGGCTCGAAGCCACATAAGCACCCGGAATTTTTGTGACATTTGGTTAAGGTAGGCAGGGCTAGCCTTAGTGATGGACAGTTGGGGTCAGGTGACCTAGGGTGCCTATCAGGTGTGGGTAGGAGGAGTATATGCAGGGGTATATAGTCCTGGGTGTAGGCAGCCATCTTCCTCTTGCCAGTTTTCTTCGGATGCAGTAAGGAGTTTAATTGCTGTAGTCTGTTTGCTTATATTTCCTTTTCACCCCGCTGCCTTTTATTCTGTGTTGTGCCCTCTCTGTCCTGTGTCTCCCCTTGCACCATGCCCCGTCCGCATAGATCAGCGCCCCCTCCCCGCCGCCTTGCTGAGGCAGCCCGCCCGCTCACGACGGCTGGTTACCGCCGGCCGCGTGTGCACGTGGTCCCCCCCCCCCCGCTGCACCGCTCGCAGGAGAGCTGTTGCTGCTCTTCTCGGGTGGCGGTGTCTCCCCGGCAGCTGCTGAGCTCGGCACGGTGGTGGAGCCGCGCGCGCCGGGTCTCCGGCCTCCCTGGTCCGTCTGTCCTCCCTCCTCGCGGCTGCAGTGAGCGGGTCGGGTGACCCGCCGAGCGGGTCCCATGACGCCGCACGGAGGCGAGTTAGACCGGTGCTCTCCCCAGCCAGTTCCCCTGCGGGTGCCTGGCTGGTGGATGTTTTAGTATCAATATCTGCAGTTTCGGGCGCAGCTCGGGGGGCAGGGCCTGCATTTACCAATGCAGCTGGGGGCGGGGTTGGTACCTTTTTTTCCCCCGCCGTTCCCCTGGTTCCCGTGGCCGCGGTGAGCATTGGGGCGTCGGCGTCGGGGGTGGACAGGCAGGCATCTGGGATTCATCCGGGTGCCCTCCCGGTGTCCCAGATCCTGCTGCCATCGGCCGGTGGCCTGTGGCCCGGCGATGTGACGCCATCTGCTGGCCAGCTCATGGTACAGCAGATGGGGTCAGGTCGCGGCACCATGGCCGCTTCATTTGCGGCAATAGGCAGTGCGTCTCAGGCTGCTTCGGTGTCGGTGGCCTGGTCCGGTGCACTACAATTCCCGGTCATGACCTCCGGGGCGTTGCCTGATTTCCGGGGGGGGTGGGCTTTTTCTGCCCCTTGTTTGCCGCTGGCGTTTGCGCACTCGCAGGGCTCAGTAACATCTTGGCCCGTCCCAGAGGGTCCGGGGTTGGCTCCGTTTTCGGGGTCTTACGATGGGGGTTTTTCTCCCAGGGCCCTCCCGCAGCATTCATATTGGTCGGCGCCATTTCCGCAGGCTCCGTTCGCGTGGCACCCTGGTTTTGCCACTCCGGCCACCTGGCCTCCCTCCTTTGGTGCGGCCGTTGGCTCGGCGAGCACTGAGGCCTTGGCCGCGCTGGCCCCCTTTTCCTAGCCCCCCCTTTCTGCTTCCCCCCTCCATTGCCTCCGGTTGCCCCTCTGGCGGCTGCCGTTTTTGTACCTCCCCCCCCCTGCTGTCTCCCCGTTAGGTGTCGATGTGTCAACGGGGGTCTCTCCCCCGGGTGGATCGTCGGGAGCCATGGCGGTAGCAACGTCCAGTGCAACGCAGAGGAGATTGGCGGCACAGAGCGAGCAAGTGGGAACAGGCGAAGCTGGGGGATCTCGGGTCCCTGAAGACGTGCTGTCCGGCCCCACCGCCGCGTCTGAAGAGGTGGGAGGTCCTTCTGGAACTGGTGAGATAGTTAATCCTTCTTCTTCTGATAGTTCTTCTTCCAGCTCTTCTTCTGATACTAGGTCTTCTGGGTCCCCTAGGCGCCCGCGTAAATTAGCCAGGCTCATTGTGCATCGCATACACAAAAAAGATAAGAAGGCTAAGGGCAAGGGTTCGGCGGTCGCGTCGGACCCTCCGCGTTTTACGGAAATGGTGCACTGCGCGAACACTGCGGTCACCAGAGGTTTGCGTAAACGGATGAGGGAAAAGATTAAAAGGGTAAATATGTCGACATGTTCACCCTTACGGATGACATGCGGAAGGCTTTCAATAAGGCTAGGAAAGTCGGGGGCATTGGTGAAAATGCATTTCGCAATTTTCATCAGTGGCTCCGAGGGTTTTTATTAATTACGGCGTGCTACGCCGAGACGAGGCCGGCGGAGTATCATAACACGGTCAAATATTTATTCCTGGTGCACGAAATGTACTTGACCTCCAAGGGTTACGCGTGGCGGGAATACGACGAGAAATTCCGTCGCAACCAAGACGGTAACCCGACACTACCCTTGGGGTTTAAGGACGTTGAAGTGTGGCTGGAGGTCACGCAACATGGTAGGCCCCTCCCTGAGTCCCAAGGCGGTAAACCGGGTTTGGGCGTCTGGCCGAGCCCGACTCTGGGGAATAAAGGGAAATGCTTCGCTTTCAATGATGGCAAGTGTTCCCGGGGTTCTAACTGCCGTTTTCGCCACTCCTGCAAGGTGTGCGGCGGGGGGCACTCGGCCAAGGATTGCACTTCCACTCCCGGGTCCCGGCCCTCTGAGGCTGCCGAGGTGCTTGGAAGTGGAAAGTAAGGCGTTAACATTAACATCCCGGAATTGACCAAGTGGTTGGGTGCTTACCCTGACCTCACTTCCGGGCTGTTTTTGTTAGAAGGTTTCCGTCACGGTTTCAGGCTTCCCATCCCGGTTTCAGTCCTCGTTGTATCCCGCAATTTGAAGTCCGCGCGCGATTTCCCTTAAGTGGTCTCCCGTAAGGTGCAGGCTGAAATCAGCTTGGGGCGCATGTGCGGCCCTTTCCCGTCCCCTCCTGTGCCCCAGCTGTGCATCTCTCCTTTGGGGGTGGTTCCCAAGAAGGCCCCGGGTCAATTCCGCCTCATTCAACATTTGTCGCACCCCCGTGCCGGCTCGGTCAACGACGCCATCCCGGCGGAGTCTTGCAGGGTGCGGTACCAATCCTTTGATGAGGCCCTTCGGTTAGTCAAAACGGCGGGTCCCGGCGCCCTTATGGCCAAGCTGGACATTGAGTCCGCTTTCCGCCTGCTGCCCATTCACCCCGATTCCCTTCGTTTCTTAGGTTTTCGGTTAGGGGGGGGGGGGGGCGTTTCTACATCGACAGGTGCTTGCCTATGGGTTGTTCCATTTCTTGTGCCTACTTTGAGAAATTCAGTTCGTTTTTACATTGGTACGTGGTGTCTGCCTCCGGTCACCCGGGGGTTGCACACTACTTAGACGATTTTCTCTTTGTGGGTCCGAGGGATAGTTCGGTTTCCGGGGACGTCCTGGGTTTAGCCCAGCGTTTGTTCGGTCGTCTCGGGGTGCCCGTGGCCTCGGATAAGACTGAGGGGCCCACGGTTTGCCTCAGTTATTTGGGCATTGAAATCGATTCGGGGGCTGGTTGCTGCCAGCTTTCCGCCGATAAGGTGCACAAATTGCTGGATTTCATAGAGCAATGCCTCCTCAATCGTAGGGTCATATTACAACGGGTGCAGTCATTACTTGGATCTTCTAATTTTGCGTGCAGGATCATACCCATGGGGCGCGTGTTCTGCCGTAAACTTGAGAGGTCCATAGCGGGGGTTCGCAAACCTCACCATATGGTTTATATTTCGCGCGAGATTAGGGAGGATTTGCAAGTCTGGTCCGCTTTTTTGGTTACCTTTAATTATGGCCAGCTGAGCGCTGTTCCAACGCCGCGTTGCAACTTTTTACTGATGCTGCCGGCGGTTCGGGCTTTGGGGCTTTTTTCAGGACGGAGTGGTGTGCCGCGCCTTGGCCTTCATCATGGGTTTCCCGCGGTTTCACAAAGAACTTGCTTCTTTTGGAATTGTTCCCGTGGATAGTGGCCGTCGAATTGTGCTCACTCAGCTTGTCGGATCGGAGTATTGTGTTCCGCTGCGACAATCTGGGTGTCGTACACGCTGTTAATAACCAACGCTCGTCCTCTCCACAGGCGTTGCGCCTGTTGCGTTATTTAGTGCTTAAATGCCTGAGGCATAATATTCATTTCACGGCTGCGCATCCCGGGTGTTGACAATAGAATTGCTGATGCGCTGTCTCGTTTTGAGTTCGGAAAGTTTCGGGAGCTGGTTCCTTTTGGGGGTTTACCGGTTCCTCCCTTCCTGTGGAAGCTTGTCGACTAGGGGATAAGGTGGCCGGTTGCCTTGGATCGCTGGCGGTCGGTGTGGCCGGGGGGCGGCAGTCGTGAACACTGCTGTGGTGAGTGGTCTTGCCTATGCTGGTAGGACGCCGGCTTGGGTTGAAGAAGCCCGGTTTCAGTTGGCTGGTCTTACGACCTGGCTTCTGGGGAGTTCAATATGTTCGTTTGTTTTGCTGAGCCTGTTGCGCGAACCCAAGAACGTGTTTTACCCATCAGTTCTTGAACGGCTAGCGTTCAGGAATGGAGGGTGTGAAGTGAATTTTTAAATTTTCCTCTGAGGGGGCCAAATTACAATTGGCATCACTCACGGTCCACGGGAGGTTTTTTGAGTTTTCTCCTTCACTTGGGTTATTTTGTCTGCATGTTTTTGTTATGTTCTGTACTTTGAATATTTTGCTGACGGTAGGAATTTTCTTTTGCAGCTGCTTTGGATGTCTCGGATCAGATTTGGCTTATTGGCCATTCTTACATTTTTTGGGCGGAGAGGCATCCTATGGCAGGGCGAACATGCGATTTCTTTGGGGACAAGGTAGTTAGATGGTTGGGTGTTAGAGGTTTGTGGTGGATGGGTTTACTTCGCCTGCTGTTTCGCCATGAACGAAGGTGGGGGCGGCCTGGCTGGATTGTCATTTACCTCGGGGGGAATGATATGGGTCAAGTCAAAGGCATCAACCTCATCCTGAGTATCAAGGCGGACTTGGTCGCGTTGCGAGCATCCTGGCCCAGAGTGACAGTTGTATGGTCTGACATAGTGCCCCGTTTTCACTGGCGGGGTGCTGTGCGTTTTTCTGCAATTGAGAAAGCTAGGAAGAAAGTTAATTCTGCGGTGTCAGTATATGTGCAGGCGATAGGGGGGTTGGTTGTTAGGCACCCGCTTTTGGTTCTTCGCAATGTGCAGTTTTATAGGGAGGACGGTGTTCACCTTTCCCCTGCGGGTATTGGTGTGTTTTTGGAGAGTATCTTCCGAGTTTTGTCGGGTTGAGTTTTATCCTTTGGTTTTGGTGGGATGGTGGTCTGCGTTTTTTGTTGAAAATCCTTGTGGCGGAAAGTCGCTACCAGCCAGCGGTCAAAGTTACATAAGTGGTCACTGTGGGGCACCCCCTTTGATAGAACAGCGAGTGTGTCCTCCCCTTGCGGGTGGACTACAGATGTTCCCGTGCGGGTTCGTCTAAGGCTCTGCTAGAGTAAGGGGGGTGAGTCCTGCACAGTGCGGGTTATGTTTAAGGAGGCGGTTGTGAGTCCCCTCCTAGTTTTATTGGTTTATTATAGTTGACTGGTGCTGGTGAGTTGGTAGCGCCTTTTCTCGCCATCCTCCAATATTTAGTTTAAATGACAGGTCATCAAACAATAAATACCAGTTTGACCTTTTAAATCTTGCAGTTGGTGTCTGTGTGGTTATTTCATAGTGATGAGCTAGTTAAGTGATAAATGTTAAGTGCGTCAGAATAAAGTCATGGGTGACTTATGTATTCCATATAAACAGCTGTGCGTCACTGTCATTTTCCCGCCGGACTTGGAGAGTGAGGGAGACAGACCTCTGTCTCTCTGTGGGTGGTGGCATCAGGTGGGGTCAGCACGTTCTCTTTAGGGGTGCTGTTAGGGGTGCTGTCCTGTCACTGTGATGTTAGGAGTGTTGTCCTGGCTGTCACTGGTGTTTCATCATGTACTGTTAGGGGTGCTGCAGCTGTACATGGGTGTTGTTGCTGTCACTGTGTTGTACAGGGGGCAGAGGCACTGTCCTCCTGTATGCTGTAAAAATTCAGGGGTGCTTCTGTTAAAATAAAAGCACACTAGTCCTGTATGCTGTAAAAATTCAGCGTCGCATTTGTTAAAATCAAAGCACACTGGTCCTGTATGCTGTAAAAATACAGGGGTGCTGGCCCAGTCTTGTATGCTGTCAAAATTCAGGGGTGCTTCTGTTAAAATAAAAGGACACTGGTCCTGTATGCCGTAAAAATTCAGAGGTGCAGTTGTTAAAATAAAAGCCCACTGGCCCTGTATGCTGTAAAAATTCAGGGGTGCAGTTGTTGAAATCAAAGCACACTGGTCCTGTATGCTGTGAAAATACAGGGGTGCTGGCCCAGTCTTGTATGCTGTAAAAATTCAGGGATGCCTCTGTTAAAATAAAAGCACACTGGTCCTGTATGCTGTAAAACTTCAGGTGTGCAGTTGTTAAAATCAAAGCACACTGTTCCTGTATGCTGTGAAAATACAGGGGTCCTTCTGTTAAAATAAAAGCACACTGGCCCTGTATGCTGTAAAAATTCAGGGGTGCCTCTGTTAAAATAAAAGCACACGTCAAGGTGTACTGTTCTGTGTGCTGCTGTTAAAATAATATTACACTGTCCCTGTATGCTGGAAAAAATCAAGGGTGCAGTTGTTAAAATCAAAGCACAATGGTCCTGTATGTTGTGAAAATACAGGGGTGCTGGCCCAGTTTTGTATGCTGTAAAAATTCAGGGGTGCAGTTGTTAAAATCAAAGCACACTGTTCATGTATACTGTGAAAATACAGGTGTGCTGGCCCAGTCTTGTATGCTGTAATAATTCATGGGTGCTTCTGTTGTTGAAATAAAAGCACACTGGTCCTGTATGCTGTAAGAATACAGGGGTGCTGTGAAAGTTAAGGTGCACTGTTCTGTGTGCTGTAATAATAAAGGGGTGCTGTCCTCTGAAATGGAGAACAACAATTTGGAGGAAAAAATAGTGGAATATCAGGAACCACTACTAGTGCTGAAGCCACCAGTCATGACATTGACGATGCAATTCCATCAACATCGTCTGCTAAGACCGATGCCCAATGTCATAGAGGGCATGTAAAATCCAGGAAGCAAAAATTAATAATCAGAAAAAAAAGAAATGATCTGATGAGAAACGTAAAATTGGCAATATGTTATTCACGACACAAAGTGGCAAGGAAAGGCTTAGGCCTTGGTCTATGTTCATGACTGGTGGCTCAGCTTCTCATGAGGATGTAAGCCCTCGTCCCTCTCGAAAAATTAAAAAAATTAAGCTTGTTAAAGCACAGGAAAAAACAACTGTGCATTCAGAGATATCACAATCCCCAAGGAGAGTCCAAGTGTGTCCGTGGTTGCGATGTCTAGGCCTGATCTTCCCAAGACTGTATGGAAAGGCTCCTACCACCTTTTGCACGCCCCCTGCAAGTGCTGGGAGGAGCACCGCCGGTCCACTTGCTGATTTTGAGATTGAGGATGTCTCTGTAGACGTACACCAGGATGAGGAGGATATTGGTGTAGCTGGCGCCGAGGAGGAAGTTAACGATATGGATTCTGATGGTGATGTGGTTTGTTTGAATAAGGCACTAGTGGAGACATTTGTTGTCCATGGGATGAGAAAGCCCATTGTTATGAATGGGCAAAATACCAAAAAAGCCACCTCTTCGGTGTGGAATTATTTCTCCACAAATCCGGACAACAGGTGTCAAGCCGTGTGTTGCCTCTGTCAATCAGTAATAAGTAGGGGTAAGGAAGTTAACCACCTAGGAACATCCTCCCTTATACGTCACCTGCTGCGCATTCATTAGAAGTCATTGTCAAGTTCAGATACTTTGGGTAAGAGTGTAAGCAGTCCCCTGACACCTAAATCCCTTCTTCCTGTTGTACCCATGCTCCTGCAAGCCACACCACCAACTCCCTCAACTTCAAATTCCTCCTCAGTCAGCAACGTAAGTAGTCCTGCGGGCCATGTCACTGGCATGACCGATGAGCCCTCTCCTAACCGGGATTCCTCCATAGAATCCTTGAGTGGTACGCCTACTGCTGCTGCTGCTGGGAGTCGATCGTCATCCCAGAGGGGAAGTCAGAAGACCACTTGTACTACTTCAACTAAGCAATTGACTGTCCAAAAGTCCTTCGCTAGGAAGATGAAATATGACAGGAGTCACCCTGTTGCAAAGTGGATTACTGAGGCCTTGACAGCTATGTTGGTGTTAGATGTGCGTCTGGTATCCGCCATCAGTGCAGTAGGATTTAGACAGTTGATGGACTTGCTGTGTCCCCGATACCAAATCCCGTCAACATTCTGTTGTCATTACAGAGTACTTTACCAGCGCAGTTAGGGGACACTGCCTGCTGTAATGTGTAAAAAGGGATGCTGTCTGCCGTACTGTGTAAAAAGGGGGACGCTCTCTGCCGTAATGTGTAAAAAGGGGGATGCTGTCTGCCGTAATGTGTAAAAAGGGGGACGCTGTCTGCCATAATGTGTAAAAAGGCATGCTGTCTGCCGTACTGTGTAAAAAAGGGGACGCTCTCTGCCGTAATGTGTAAAAAGGGGATGCTGTCTGCCGTAATGTGTAAAAAGGGGGACGCTGTCTGCTGTAATGTGTAAAAAGGCACGCTGTCTGCTGTAATGTGTAAAAAGGGGGACGCTGTCTGACGTAATGTGTAAAAAGGACACGCTGTCTGCAGTAATGTGTAAAAAGGGGGACACTGTCTGCCGTAATGTGTAAAAAGGGCACGCTGTCTGCAGTAATGTGTAAAAAGGGGGACTGGCTGCCGTAATGTGTAAAAAGGGGGACTGGCTGCCATAGTGTGTAAAAGTGGGCTCTACCTGGTGTAGTGGCGCTACTGTGCGGCATAATGTGAATAATGGAGACTACTGTGCACCATAGTATGAATTGGCATTATTTTGTGGCCACACCCCTTCCCCATGAAGCCACTCCCCTATATTTTTTCCGCGCACCTACGGCGAGCACTACCCCTATGTTGCATGGAGGGGGGGGCGCCAATGCCATTTCTTGCACACAGCTCTAAAATGCCTAGTTACAGCACTGCTGTTTATACAACATAAGGCTGGGTGGGAGGGCCCAAGGACAATTCCATCTTGCACCTTTTTTTTCTTTGCATTATTTGCTCTTTGGGGCCTATTTTTTAAAACTGCCATCCTGTCTGCCACTGCAGTGCCACTCCTAGATGGGCCAGGTGTTTGTGACGCCCATTTGTGTCGCTTAGCTTAGTCATTTAGTGACCTCGGTGCAACCTTTTGGCCTAAAAACAATATTGGGGGTCATTCCGAGTTGATCGCTAGCTGCCGTTGTTCGATGCATAGCGATCAGTGAAAAAAACGGCTAATCTGCGCATGCGTATGCACCGCAATGCGCACGCGCGATATATGTTTTTCTCCCAGGGCCCTCCCGCAGACTTCATATTGGTCGGCGCCATTTCCGCAGGCTCCGTTCGCGTGGCACCCTGGTTTTGCCACTCCGGCCACCTGGCCTCCCTCCTTTGGTGCGGCCGTTGGCTCGGCGAGCACTGAGGCCTTGGCCGCGCTGGCCCCCTTTTCCTAGCCCCCCCTTTCTGCTTCCCCCCTCCATTGCCTCCGGTTGCCCCTCTGGCGGCTGCCGTTTTTGTACCTCCCCCCCCCCTGCTGTCTCCCCGTTAGGTGTCGATGTGTCAACGGGGGTCTCTCCCCCGGGTGGATCGTCGGGAGCCATGGCGGTAGCAACGTCCAGTGCAACGCAGAGGAGATTGGCGGCACAGAGCGAGCAAGTGGGAACAGGCGAAGCTGGGGGATCTCGGGTCCCTGAAGACGTGCTGTCCGGCCCCACCGCCGCGTCTGAAGAGGTGGGAGGTCCTTCTGGAACTGGTGAGATAGTTAATCCTTCTTCTTCTGATAGTTCTTCCAGCTCTTCTTCTGATACTAGGTCTTCTGGGTCCCCTAGGCGCCCGCGTAAATTAGCCAGGCTCATTGTGCATCGCATACACAAAAAAGATAAGAAGGCTAAGGGCAAGGGTTCGGCGGTCGCGTCGGACCCTCCGCGTTTTACGGAAATGGTGCACTGCGCGAACACTGCGGTCACCAGAGGTTTGCGTAAACGGATGAGGGAAAAGATTAAAAGGGTAAATATGTCGACATGTTCACCCTTACGGATGACATGCGGAAGGCTTTCAATAAGGCTAGGAAAGTCGGGGGCATTGGTGAAAATGCATTTCGCAATTTTCATCAGTGGCTCCGAGGGTTTTTATTAATTACGGCGTGCTACGCCGAGATGAGGCCGGCGGAGTATCATAACACGGTCAAATATTTATTCCTGGTGCACGAAATGTACTTGACCTCCAAGGGTTACGCGTGGCGGGAATACGACGAGAAATTCCGTCGCAACCAAGACGGTAACCCGACACTACCCTTGGGGTTTAAGGACTTTGAAGTGTGGCTGGAGGTCACGCAACATGGTAGGCCCCTCCCTGAGTCCCAAGGCGGTAAACCGGGTTTGGGCGTCTGGCCGAGCCCGACTCTGGGGAATAAAGGGAAATGCTTCGCTTTCAATGATGGCAAGTGTTCCCGGGGTTCTAACTGCCGTTTTCGCCACTCCTGCAAGGTGTGCGGCGGGGGGCACTCGGCCAAGGATTGCACTTCCACTCCCGGGTCCCGGCCCTCTGAGGCTGCCGAGGTGCTTGGAAGTGGAAAGTAAGGCGTTAACATTAACATCCCGGAATTGACCAAGTGGTTGGGTGCTTACCCTGACCTCACTTCCGGGCTGTTTTTGTTAGAAGGTTTCCGTCACGGTTTCAGGCTTCCCATCCCGGATTCAGTCCTCATTGTATCCCGCAATTTGAAGTCCGCGCGCGATTTCCCTTAAGTGGTCTCCCGTAAGGTGCAGGCTGAAATCAGCTTGGGGCGCATGTGCGGCCCTTTCCCGTCCCCTCCTGTGCCCCAGCTGTGCATCTCTCCTTTGGGGGTGGTTCCCAAGAAGGCCCCGGGTCAATTCCGCCTCATTCAACATTTGTCGCACCCCCGTGCCGGCTCGGTCAACGACGCCATCCCGGCGGAGTCTTGCAGGGTGCGGTACCAATCCTTTGATGAGGCCCTTCGGTTAGTCAAAACGGCGGGTCCCGGCGCCCTTATGGCCAAGCTGGACATTGAGTCCGCTTTCCGCCTGCTGCCCATTCACCCCGATTCCCTTCGTTTCTTAGGTTTTCGGTTAGGGGGGGGGGGGGGGGGCGTTTCTACATCGACAGGTGCTTGCCTATGGGTTGTTCCATTTCTTGTGCCTACTTTGAGAAATTCAGTTCGTTTTTACATTGGTACGTGGTGTCTGCCTCCGGTCACCCGGGGGTTGCACACTACTTAGACGATTTTCTCTTTGTGGGTCCGAGGGATAGTTCGGTTTCCGGGGACGTCCTGGGTTTAGCCCAGTGTTTGTTCGGTCGTCTCGGGGTGCCCGTGGCCTCGGATAAGACTGAGGGGCCCACGGTTTGCCTCAGTTATTTGGGCATTGAAATCGATTCGGGGGCTGGTTGCTGCCGGCTTTCCGCCGATAAGGTGCAAAAATTGCTGGATTTCATAGAGCAATGCCTCCTCAATCGTAGGGTCATATTACAACGGGTGCAGTCATTACTTGGATCTTCTAATTTTGCGTGCAGGATCATACCCATGGGGCGCGTGTTCTGCCGTAAACTTGAGAGGTCCATAGCGGGGGTTCGCAAACCTCACCATATGGTTTATATTTCGCGCGAGATTAGGGAGGATTTGCAAGTCTGGTCCGCTTTTTTGGTTACCTTTAATTATGGCCAGCTGAGCGCTGTTCCAACGCCGCGTTGCAACTTTTTACTGATGCTGCCGGCGGTTCGGGCTTTGGGGCTTTTTTCAGGACGGAGTGGTGTGCCGCGCCTTGGCCTTCATCATGGGTTTCCCGCGGTTTCACAAAGAACTTGCTTCTTTTGGAATTGTTCCCGTTGATAGTGGCCGTCGAATTGTGCTCACTCAGCTTGTCGGATCGGAGTATTGTGTTCCGCTGCGACAATCTGGGTGTCGTACACGCTGTTAATAACCAACGCTCGTCCTCTCCACAGGCGTTGCGCCTGTTGCGTTATTTAGTGCTTAAATGCCTGAGGCATAATATTCATTTCACGGCTGCGCATCCCGGGTGTTGACAATAGAATTGCTGATGCGCTGTCTCGTTTTGAGTTCGGAAAGTTTCGGGAGCTGGTTCCTTTTGGGGGTTTACCGGTTCCTCCCTTCCTGTGGAAGCTTGTCGACTAGGGGATAAGGTGGCCGGTTGCCTTGGATCGCTGGCGGTCGGTGTGGCCGGGGGGGCGGCAGTCGTGAACACTGCTGTGGTGAGTGGTCTTGCCTATGCTGGTAGGACGCCGGCTTGGGTTGAAGAAGCCCGGTTTCAGTTGGCTGGTCTTACGACCTGGCTTCTGGGGAGTTCAATATGTTCGTTTGTTTTGCTGAGCCTGTTGCGCGAACCCAAAAACGTGTTTTACCCATCAGTTCTTGAACGGCTAGCGTTCAGGAATGGAGGGTGTGAAGTGAATTTTTAAATTTTCCTCTGAGGGGGCCAAATTACAATTGGCATCACTCACGGTCCACGGGAGGTTTTTTGAGTTTTCTCCTTCACTTGGGTTATTTTGTCTGCATGTTTTTGTTATGTTCTGTACTTTGAATATTTTGCTGACGGTAGGAATTTTCTTTTGCAGCTGCTTTGGATGTCTCGGATCAGATTTGGCTTATTGGCCATTCTTACATTTTTTGGGCGGAGAGGCATCCTATGGCAGGGCGAACATGCGATTTCTTTGGGGACAAGGTAGTTAGATGGTTGGGTGTTAGAGGTTTGTGGTGGATGGGTTTACTTCGCCTGCTGTTTCGCCATGAACGAAGGTGGGGGCGGCCTGGCTGGATTGTCATTTACCTCGGGGGGAATGATATGGGTCGAGTCAAAGGCATCAACCTCATCCTGAGTATCAAGGCGGACTTGGTCGCGTTGCGAGCATCCTGGCCCAGAGTGACAGTTGTATGGTCTGACATAGTGCCCCGTTTTCACTGGCGGGGTGCTGTGCGTTTTTCTGCAATTGAGAAAGCTAGGAAGAAAGTTAATTCTGCGGTGTCAGTATATGTGCAGGCGATAGGGGGGTTGGTTGTTAGGCACCCGCTTTTGGTTCTTCGCAATGTGCAGTTTTATAGGGAGGACGGTGTTCACCTTTCCCCTGCGGGTATTGGTGTGTTTTTGGAGAGTATCTTCCGAGTTTTGTCGGGTTGAGTTTTATCCTTTGGTTTTGGTGGGATGGTGGTCTGCGTTTTTTGTTGAAAATCCTTGTGGCGGAAAGTCGCTACCAGCCAGCGGTCAAAGTTACATAAGTGGTCACTGTGGGGCACCCCCTTTGATAGAACAGCGAGTGTGTCCTCCCCTTGCGGGTGGACTACAGATG
Source organism: Pseudophryne corroboree (assembly GCF_028390025.1). Taxonomy (NCBI): domain Eukaryota; kingdom Metazoa; phylum Chordata; class Amphibia; order Anura; family Myobatrachidae; genus Pseudophryne; species Pseudophryne corroboree. Next base: position 411,640,010 of record NC_086452.1, on the reverse strand, counting down.
TTCCCGTGCGGGTTCGTCTAAGGCTCTGCTAGAGTAAGGGGGGTGAGTCCTGCACAGTGCGGGTTATGTTTAAGGAGGCGGTTGTGAGTCCCCTCCTAGTTTTATTGGTTTATTATAGTTGACTGGTGCTGGTGAGTTGGTAGCGCCTTTTCTCGCCATCCTCCAATATTTAGTTTAAATGACAGGTCATCAAACAATAAATACCAGTTTGACCTTTTAAATCTTGCAGTTGGTGTCTGTGTGGTTATTTCATAGTGATAAGCTAGTTAAGTGATAAATGTTAAGTGCGTCAGAATAAAGTCATGGGTGACTTATGTATTCCATATAAACAGCTGCGCGTCACTGTCATTTTCCCGCCGGACTTGGAGAGTGAGGGAGACAGACCTCTGTCTCTCTGTGGGTGGTGGCATCAGGTGGGGTCAGCACGTTCTCTTTAGGGGTGCTGTTAGGGGTGCTGTCCTGTCACTGTGATGTTAGGAGTGTTGTCCTGGCTGTCACTGGTGTTTCATCATGTACTGTTAGGGGTGCTGCAGCTGTACATGGGTGTTGTTGCTGTCACTGTGTTGTACAGGGGGCAGAGGCACTGTCCTCCTGTATGCTGTAAAAATTCAGGGGTGCTTCTGTTAAAATAAAAGCACACTAGTCCTGTATGCTGTAAAAATTCAGCGTCGCATTTGTTAAAATCAAAGCACACTGGTCCTGTATGCTGTAAAAATACAGGGGTGCTGGCCCAGTCTTGTATGCTGTCAAAATTCAGGGGTGCTTCTGTTAAAATAAAAGGACACTGGTCCTGTATGCCGTAAAAATTCAGAGGTGCAGTTGTTAAAATAAAAGCCCACTGGCCCTGTATGCTGTAAAAATTCAGGGGTGCAGTTGTTGAAATCAAAGCACACTGGTCCTGTATGCTGTGAAAATACAGGGGTGCTGGCCCAGTCTTGTATGCTGTAAAAATTCAGGGATGCCTCTGTTAAAATAAAAGCACACTGGTCCTGTATGCTGTAAAACTTCAGGGGTGCAGTTGTTAAAATCAAAGCACACTGTTCCTGTATGCTGTGAAAATACAGGGGTCCTTCTGTTAAAATAAAAGCACACTGGCCCTGTATGCTGTAAAAATTCAGGGGTGCCTCTGTTAAAATAAAAGCACACGTCAAGGTGTACTGTTCTGTGTGCTGCTGTTAAAATAATATTACACTGTCCCTGTATGCTGGAAAAAATCAAGGGTGCAGTTGTTAAAATCAAAGCACAATGGTCCTGTATGTTGTGAAAATACAGGGGTGCTGGCCCAGTTTTGTATGCTGTAATAATTCAGGGGTGCAGTTGTTAAAATCAAAGCACACTGTTCATGTATACTGAGAAAATACAGGTGTGCTGGCCCAGTCTTGTATGCTGTAATAATTCATGGGTGCTTCTGTTGTTGAAATAAAAGCACACTGGTCCTGTATGCTGTAAGAATACAGGGGTGCTGTGAAAGTTAAGGTGCACTGTTCTGTGTGCTGTAATAATAAAGGGGTGCTGTCCTCTGAAATGGAGAACAACAATTTGGAGGAAAAAATAGTGGAATATCAGGAACCACTACTAGTGCTGAAGCCACCAGTCATGACATTGACGATGCAATTCCATCAACATCGTCTGCTAAGACCGATGCCCAATGTCATAGAGGGCATGTAAAATCCAGGAAGCAAAAATTAATAATCAGAAAAAAAAGAAATGATCTGATGAGAAACGTAAAATTGGCAATATGTTATTCACGACACAAAGTGGCAAGGAAAGGCTTAGGCCTTGGTCTATGTTCATGACTGGTGGCTCAGCTTCTCATGAGGATGTAAGCCCTCGTCCCTCTCGAAAAATTAAAAAAATTAAGCTTGTTAAAGCACAGGAAAAAACAACTGTGCATTCAGAGATATCACAATCCCCAAGGAGAGTCCAAGTGTGTCCGTGGTTGCGATGTCTAGGCCTGATCTTCCCAAGACTGTATGGAAAGGCTCCTACCACCTTTTGCACGCCCCCTGCAAGTGCTGGGAGGAGCACCGCCGGTCCACTTGCTGATTTTGAGATTGAGGATGTCTCTGTAGACGTACACCAGGATGAGGAGGATATTGGTGTAGCTGGCGCCGAGGAGGAAGTTAACGATATGGATTCTGATGGTGATGTGGTTTGTTTGAATAAGGCACTAGTGGAGACATTTGTTGTCCATGGGATGAGAAAGCCCATTGTTATGAATGGGCAAAATACCAAAAAAGCCACCTCTTCGGTGTGGAATTATTTCTCCACAAATCCGGACAACAGGTGTCAAGCCGTGTGTTGCCTCTGTCAATCAGTAATAAGTAGGGGTAAGGAAGTTAACCACCTAGGAACATCCTCCCTTATACGTCACCTGCTGCGCATTCATTAGAAGTCATTGTCAAGTTCAGATACTTTGGGTAAGAGTGTAAGCAGTCCCCTGACACCTAAATCCCTTCTTCCTGTTGTACCCATGCTCCTGCAAGCCACACCACCAACTCCCTCAACTTCAAATTCCTCCTCAGTCAGCAACGTAAGTAGTCCTGCGGGCCATGTCACTGGCATGACCGATGAGCCCTCTCCTAACCGGGATTCCTCCATAGAATCCTTGAGTGGTACGCCTACTGCTGCTACTGCTGGGAGTCGATCGTCATCCCAGAGGGGAAGTCAGAAGACCACTTGTACTACTTCAACTAAGCAATTGACTGTCCAAAAGTCCTTCGCTAGGAAGATGAAATATGACAGGAGTCACCCTGTTGCAAAGTGGATTACTGAGGCCTTGACAGCTATGTTGGTGTTAGATGTGCGTCTGGTATCCGCCATCAGTGCAGTAGGATTTAGACAGTTGATGGACTTACTGTGTCCCCGATACCAAATCCCGTCAACATTCTGTTGTCATTACAGAGTACTTTACCAGCGCAGTTAGGGGACACTGCCTGCTGTAATGTGTAAAAAAGGGATGCTGTCTGCCGTACTGTGTAAAAAGGGGGACGCTCTCTGCCGTAATGTGTAAAAAGGGGGATGCTGTCTGCCGTAATGTGTAAAAAGGGGGACGCTGTCTGCCATAATGTGTAAAAAGGCATGCTGTCTGCCGTACTGTGTAAAAAAGGGGACGCTCTCTGCCGTAATGTGTAAAAAGGGGGATGCTGTCTGCCGTAATGTGTAAAAAGGGGGACGCTGTCTGCTGTAATGTGTAAAAAGGCACGCTGTCTGCTGTAATGTGTAAAAAGGGGGACGCTGTCTGACGTAATGTGTAAAAAGGACACGCTGTCTGCAGTAATGTGTAAAAAGGGGGACACTGTCTGCCGTAATGTGTAAAAAGGGCACGCTGTCTGCAGTAATGTGTAAAAAGGGGGACTGGCTGCCGTAATGTGTAAAAAGGGGGACTGGCTGCCATAGTGTGTAAAAGTGGGCTCTACCTGGTGTAGTGGCGCTACTGTGCGGCATAATGTGAATAATGGAGACTACTGTGCACCATAGTATGAATTGGCATTATTTTGTGGCCACACCCCTTCCCCATGAAGCCACTCCCCTATATTTTTTCCGCGCACCTACGGCGAGCACTACCCCTATGTTGCATGGAGGGGGGGGGGCGCCAATGCCATTTCTTGCACACAGCTCTAAAATGCCTAGTTACAGCACTGCTGTTTATACAACATAAGGCTGGGTGGGAGGGCCCAAGGACAATTCCATCTTGCACCTTTTTTTTCTTTGCATTATTTGCTCTTTGGGGCCTATTTTTTAAAACTGCCATCCTGTCTGCCACTGCAGTGCCACTCCTAGATGGGCCAGGTGTTTGTGACGCCCATTTGTGTCGCTTAGCTTAGTCATTTAGTGACCTCTGTGCAACCTTTTGGCCTAAAAACAATATTGGGGGTCATTCCGAGTTGATCGCTAGCTGCCGTTGTTCGATGCATAGCGATCAGTGAAAAAAACGGCTAATCTGCGCATGCGTATGCACCGCAATGCGCACGCGCGATATATGAGTACAAAGAACATCGTGGTTTTGCACAGGTTCTAGCGACACATTCAGTCGCACAGCCGATCGCAAGAAGATTGACAGGAAGAGGGCATTTCTGGGTGTTAACTGACCGTTTTCTGGGAGTGTTTGGAAAAACGCAGGCATGGCCGGGCGTTTGCTGGGCGGGTATTTGACGTCATTACCGTGTCATTCGTCACAGCAATCATCGCACAGAATAAGTAACTACAGGGCTGGTCTTGTTTTGCACAAAATGTGTTTGCTGCTGCTCGGCTGCACAGGCGTTCGCACTCCTGCCATAGGCGTGCGCAGCTAATTTTATTAGGGGGTGCACCGCAGGAGGGGCATGTCTAGCACCGCCTTTTGGGCGTATCTAGCACTATTTTACATTCTCTCAGTAAAATCAGTGGCTTAATCTAATTTCTTCCTAGTTCCTAATAAGAAAGTAGATATAATACACCCCAGAGAAATAAAATAAAACATAATAATGTGACCACCAACCAGTACTGACTGTCCGCTACAGCATAACCCTGAGTCCTAGCTGCGGATGTACCCTATCGTCGCTTACACTTCCCCAACCTATCCCTGACCCAGTGGCGGAACTAGATAGTGTTGGGCCTAGGTATAGTGGTAGAACGAATGCATTCCCTTCCCCACCCTCACCCCTTGCACCCCCAGCACCTACACCCCGATGTTGAGTGGGCCACTCTGAAAAGAACGGAAGATCTAGGGGGCCAAACAGTTAAGTTTTAATATAACAAAAGTAAAGTTTAAAATATACACATGTGACATCAGAGCCACATCTGCCTCTTTCTATGCCAACAGTCACCTCCTCCGCAGGACACCAGCATTTGTCACACGTCACCATGCTCACTGGCTACTGACAGTAGTGCCCCTTATTTACATTATGCCACACAGTATGAACCAAAATTTGCAATATGTCACATGGTATGAGATGCAATTCCCATTATGTCACACAGTATGAACCAAAATTCACATTACACCACACAGAATGAGCCTAACATTCACATCATGTCAAACGATATGAGCCACATTCACATTATGCCACATGGTATGAGCTGAAATTCACATTATACCACACACTGTGAGCCAAAAATTCACATTATAATACACAGTATGAGCCGAAATTCATGTTATACCACACAGTATGAGCAGAAAATTCACATTATGATAAACAGTATGAGCCACATTCACGTTACGCCAAATGGTGTGAGCTGAAATTCACATTATGTCACAAGGTATTAGCCAAAATTCACATTAGGCCACACAGTATGAGTCGAAATTCACATTATGTCACATGGTATGGCCCGAAATTCACACTATGCCACACAGTATGAGACGAAATTTCACACTATGAAACATAGTATGAGCCGAAATCCACATTATGTCACACGGTATGCGTATAATCACTCTCATCAAAAAAGAAAAGAATGAGATCAAAAAGAAATGAAATATGTGGGTACACTTATAAAAAAAAAAGAAGAAAGAAAAGGTTTACACATTATATATATATATATATATACTAGCTGAGCCAAGTATTCAGTAGTTTCCTGAGTGCACCTACAGACTATAAGTGCACATGCTTGGCCCAGCTTTTTATGGGAAAAAAAAAAAAACATGAAAGAAAAGAAGAATAGAAAGATTACATAATGTCCATGGATGTACTGCTTTATATATATATATATATATATATATATAGAATTTTATTCCCCTTGGCTGGCCTGCCCCCCTCTCCCCCCCCCCCCCCCCCTTTCCCCTGCAGCATGCAGTGTGAGGTGACTTACTGCCTCAGTGACACTGACACTGGATGTGTCGTTTGGTCCGACGGCAGCTCCAAGTCCTCCTGAGTGGCGCGTGAAGGCAGGGGCAGGGAACCCGCACAGTGCACTGAGAGCGCGGGCGGGGAGGGAGGGCTTGTCACATCGCGAGGCATAGTGCAACGTCAGTCAGTTTCCCCCCCTTGGCCGGACATATACTGTTTAGCGTCCACAGCGGGCACAGGTGCAGCGGGATGGGAGAAGCAGTGCAGCAATGAGAAGTCCAGGTCTCAGCGGCATCTGTAGCCGGCGTGGCGTGTGGAGTGTGCCGGACATTAGGGGGTGCCTGTGCGCACCAGGCACCCCCCGTGCGCACGCCTATGACTCCTGCAAAGCAAAAATACACTCCCCCGTGGGCGGCGACTATGCGTTTGCACGGCTGCTAAAAACTGCCCCCCATTGTGAGGTGTGAGGTGTTCAGAATAAACTGGAAATGAGTGGAAATGAATGTTATTGAGGTTAATAATACCGTAGGATCAAAATTACCCCCAAATTCTGTGTTTTTAGCTGTTTTTATAGTGTTTTCAAAAATCATTCAGATCCAAAACCAAAACCCGAAAGGGTGGTTTTGGCAAAACCAATCCAGATCCAAAACACGAGTGGGCATCCAGATCCAAAACCAAAACCCAAAACCCAAAAAGTGTCCTCCGTAGTTATTTTTTTGTGTTGTTTTAGAGGAGAAAATTTTTAAAATTAATGATACACAAAAGAAACAATTATATATTACAGAATATATATATATATATATATATATATATATATATATATCCTATATAATAGAGATGAGCGGGTTCGGTTTCTCTGAATCCGAACCCGCACGAACTTCATGTTTTTTTTCACGGGTCCGAGCGACTCGGATCTTCCCGCCTTGCTCGGTTAACCCGAGCGCGCCCGAACGTCATCATGACGCTGTCGGATTCTCGCGAGACTCGGATTCTATATAAGGAGCCGCGCGTCGCCGCCATTTTCACACGTGCATTGAGATTGATAGGGAGAGGACGTGGCTGGCGTCCTCTCCATTTAGATTAGAAGAGAGAGAGAGAGAGATTGACCTGATTTACTGGAGCTTAGGAGTACTGTAGAACTGTAGAGAGTGCAGAGTTTACTAGTGACTGACCACAGTGACCACCAGACAGTGCAGTTTTATTTAATATATCCGTTCTCTGCCTGAAAAAAACGATACACAGTGACTCAGTCACATACCATATCTGTGTGCACTGCTCAGCCCAGTGTGCTGCATCATCTATGTATATATCTGACTGTGCTCAGCTCACACATCTTATAATTGTGGGGGAGACTGGGGAGCACTGCAGTGCCAGTTATAGGTTATAGCAGGAGCCAGGAGTACATATTATTATTAAAATTAAACAGTGCACACTTTTGCTGCAGGAGTGCCACTGCCAGTGTGACTGACCAGTGACCTGACCACACTGACCACCAGTATAGTTAGTAGTATAGTATACTATATTGTGATTGCCTGAAAAAGTTAAACACTCGTCGTGTGACTTCACTTGTGTGGTGTGTTTTTTTTTATTCTATAAAAAACTAATTCTGCTGACAGACAGTGTCCAGCAGGTCCGTCATTATATAATATATACCTGTCCGGCTGCAGTAGTGATATATATATATTTTTTATATCATTATTTATCATCCAGTCGCAGCAGACACAGTACGGTAGTTCACGGCTGTAGCTACCTCTGTGTCGGCACTCGGCAGTCCGTCCATAATTGTATACCACCTACCCGTGGTTTTTTTTTCTTTCTTCTTTATACATACATACTACTACTACATCTCTTTATCAACCAGTCTATATTAGCAGCAGACACAGTACAGTACGGTAGTCCACGGCTGTAGCTACCTCTGTGTCGGCACTCGGCAGTCCGTCCATAATTGTATACCACCTACCCGTGTTTTTTTTTTCTTTCTTCTTTATACATACATACTACTACTACTACATCTCTTTATCAACCAGTCTATATTAGCAGCAGACACAGTACAGTACGGTAGTCCACGGCTGTAGCTACCTCTGTGTCGGAACTGGGCAGTCCGTCCATAATTGTATACCACCTACCCGTGGTTTTTTTTTCTTTCTTCTTTATACATACATACTACTACTACATCTCTTTATCAACCAGTCTATATTAGCAGCAGACACAGTACAGTACGGTAGTCCACGGCTGTAGCTACCTCTGTGTCGGCACTGGGCAGTCCGTCCATAATTGTATACCACCTACCCGTGGTTTTTTTTTCTTTCTTCTTTATACATACATACTACTACTACTACATCTCTTTATCAACCAGTCTATATTAGCAGCAGACACAGTACAGTACGGTAGTCCACGGCTGTAGCTACCTCTGTGTCGGCACTGGGCAGTCCGTCCATAATTGTATACCACCTACCCGTGGTTTTTTTTTCTTTCTTCTTTATACATACATACTACTACTACATCTCTTTATCAACCAGTCTATATTAGCAGCAGACACAGTACAGTACGGTAGTCCACGGCTGTAGCTACCTCTGTGTCGGCACTGGGCAGTCTGTCCATAATTGTATACCACCTACCCGTGGTTTTTTTTTCTTTCTTCTTTATACATACATACTACTACTACATCTCTTTATCAACCAGTCTATATTAGCAGCAGACACAGTACAGTACGGTAGTCCACGGCTGTAGCTACCTCTGTGTCGGCACTCGGCAGTCCATCCATAATTGTATACTAGTATCCATCCATCTCCATTGTTTACCTGAGGTGCCTTTTAGTTGTGCCTATTAAAATATGGAGAACAAAAATGTTGAGGTTCCAAAATTAGGGAAAGATCAAGATCCACTTCCACCTCGTGCTGAAGCTGCTGCCACTAGTCATGGCCGAGACGATGAAATGCCAGCAACGTCGTCTGCCAAGGCCGATGCCCAATGTCATAGTACAGAGCATGTCAAATCCAAAACACCAAATATCAGTAAAAAAAGGACTCCAAAACCTAAAATAAAATTGTCGGAGGAGAAGCGTAAACTTGCCAATATGCCATTTACCACACGGAGTGGCAAGGAACGGCTGAGGCCCTGGCCTATGTTCATGGCTAGTGGTTCAGCTTCACATGAGGATGGAGGCACTCAGCCTCTCGCTAGAAAAATGAAAAGACTCAAGCTGGCAAAAGCAGTAGCACCGCAAAGAACTGTGCGTTCTTCGAAATCCCAAATCCACAAGGAGAGTCCAATTGTGTCGGTTGCGATGCCTGACCTTCCCAACACTGGACGTGAAGAGCATGCGCCTTCCACCATTTGCACGCCCCCTGCAAGTGCTGGAAGGAGCACCCGCAGTCCAGTTCCTGATAGTCAGATTGAAGATGTCAGTGTTGAAGTACACCAGGATGAGGAGGATATGGGTGTTGCTGGCGCTGGGGAGGAAATTGACCAGGAGGATTCTGATGGTGAGGTGGTTTGTTTAAGTCAGGCACCCGGGGAGACACCTGTTGTCCGTGGGAGGAATAGGGCCGTTGACATGCCTGGTGAAAATACCAAAAAAATCAGCTCTTCGGTGTGGAAGTATTTCACCAGAAATGCGGACAACAGGTGTCAAGCCGTGTGTTCCCTTTGTCAAGCTGTAATAAGTAGGGGTAAGGACGTTAACCACCTCGGAACATCCTCCCTTATACGTCACCTGCAGCGCATTCATAATAAGTCAGTGACAAGTTCAAAAACTTGGGCCGACAGCGGAAGCAGTCCACTGACCAGTAAATCCCTTCCTCTTGTAACCAAGCTCACGCAAACCACCCCACCAACTCCCTCAGTGTCAATTTCCTCCTTCCCCAGGAATGCCAATAGTCCTGCAGGCCATGTCACTGGCAATTCTGACGAGTCCTCTCCTGCCTGGGATTCCTCCGATGCATCCTTGCGTGTAACGCCTACTGCTGCTGGCGCTGCTGTTGTTGCTGCTGGGAGTCGATGGTTATCCCAGAGGGGAAGTCGTAAGCCCACTTGTACTACTTCCAGTAAGCAATTGACTGTCCAACAGTCCTTTGCGAGGAAGATGAAATATCACAGCAGTCATCCTGTTGCAAAGCGGATAACTGAGTCCTTGACAACTATGTTGGTGTTAGACGTGCGTCCAGTATCCGCCGTTAGTTCACAGGGAACTAGACAATTTATTGAGGCAGTGTGCCCCCGTTACCAAATACCATCTAGGTTCCACTTCTGTAGGCAGGCGATACCGAGAATGTACACGGACGTCAGAAAAAGACTCACCAGTGTCCTAAAAAATGCAGTTGTACCCAATGTCCACTTAACCACGGACATGTGGACAAGTGGAGCAGGGCAGGGTCAGGACTATATGACTGTGACAGCCCACTGGGTAGATGTATGGACTCCCGCCGCAAGAACAGCAGCGGCGGCACCAGTAGCAGCATCTCGCAAACGCCAACTCTTTCCTAGGCAGGCTACGCTTTGTATCACCGCTTTCCAGAATACGCACACAGCTGAAAACCTCTTACGGCAACTGAGGAAGATCATCGCAGAATGGCTTACCCCAATTGGACTCTCCTGTGGATTTGTGGCATCGGACAACGCCAGCAATATTGTGTGTGCATTAAATATGGGCAAATTCCAGCACGTCCCATGTTTTGCACATACCTTGAATTTGGTGGTGCAGAATTTTTTAAAAAACGACAGGGGCGTGCAAGAGATGCTGTCGGTGGCCAGAAGAATTGCGGGACACTTTCGGCGTACAGGCACCACGTACAGAAGACTGGAGCACCACCAAAAACTACTGAACCTGCCCTGCCATCATCTGAAGCAAGAAGTGGTAACGAGGTGGAATTCAACCCTCTATATGCTTCAGAGGTTGGAGGAGCAGCAAAAGGCCATTCAAGCCTATACAATTGAGCACGATATAGGAGGTGGAATGCACCTGTCTCAAGCGCAGTGGAGAATGATTTCAACGTTGTGCAAGGTTCTGATGCCCTTTGAACTTGCCACACGTGAAGTCAGTTCAGACACTGCCAGCCTGAGTCAGGTCATTCCCCTCATCAGGCTTTTGCAGAAGAAGCTGGAGGCATTGAAGAAGGAGCTAAAAGGGAGCGATTCCGCTAGGCATGTGGGACTTGTGGATGCAGCCCTTAATTCGCTTAACAAGGATTCACGGGTGGTCAATCTGTTGAAATCAGAGCACTACATTTTGGCCACCGTGCTCGATCCTAGATTTAAAACCTACCTTGGATCTCTCTTTCCGGCAGACACAAGTCTGCTGGGGTGCAAAGACCTGCTGGTGACAAAATTGTCAAGTCAAGCGGAACGCGACCTGTCAACATCTCCTCCTTCACATTCTCCCGCAACTGGGGGTGCGAGGAAAAGGCTCAGAATTCCGAGCCCACCCGCTGGCGGTGATGCAGGGCAGTCTGGAGCGACTGCTGATGCTGACATCTGGTCCGGACTGAAGGACCTGACAACGATTACGGACATGTCGTCTACTGTCACTGCATATGATTCTCTCAACATTGAAAGAATGGTGGAGGATTATATGAGTGACCGCATCCAAGTAGGCACGTCACACAGTCCGTACTTATACTGGCAGGAAAAAGAGGCAATTTGGAGGCCCTTGCACAAACTGGCTTTATTCTACCTAAGTTGCCCTCCCACAAGTGTGTACTCCGAAAGAGTGTTTAGTGCCGCCGCTCACCTTGTCAGCAATCGGCGTACGAGGTTACATCCAGAAAATGTGGAGAAGATGATGTTCATTAAAATGAATTATAATCAATTCCTCCGCGGAGACATTGACCAGCAGCAATTGCCTCCACAAAGTACACAGGGAGCTGAGATGGTGGATTCCAGTGGGGACGAATTGATAATCTGTGAGGAGGGGGATGTACACGGTGATATATCGGAGGATGATGATGAGGTGGACATCTTGCCTCTGTAGAGCCAGTTTGTGCAAGGAGAGATTAATTGCTTCTTTTTTGGTGGGGGTCCAAACCAACCCGTCATATCAGTCACAGTCGTGTGGCAGACCCTGTCACTGAAATGATGGGTTGGTTAAAGTGTGCATGTCCTGTTTATACAACATAAGGGTGGGTGGGAGGGCCCAAGGACAATTCCATCTTGCACCTCTTTTTTCTTTTATTTTTCTTTGCGTCATGTGCTGTTTGGGGAGGGTTTTTTGGAAGGGACATCCTGCGTGACACTGCAGTGCAACTCCTAGATGGGCCCGGTGTTTGTGTCGGCCACTAGGGTCGCTAATCTTACTCACACAGCTACCTCATTGCGCCTCTTTTTTTCTTTGCGTCATGTGCTGTTTGGGGAGGGTTTTTTGGAAGGGACATCCTGCGTGACACTGCAGTGCCACTCCTAGATGGGCCAGGTGTTTGTGTCGGGCACTTGGGTCGCTGAGCTTAGTCACACAGCTACCTCATTGCACCTCTTTTTTTCTTTGCGTCATGTGCTGTTTGGGGAGTGTTTTTTGGAAGGGCCATCCTGCGTGACACTGCAGTGCCACTCCTAGATGGGCCAGGTGTTTGTGTCGGCCACTAGGGTCGCTTAGCTTAGTCATCCAGCGACCTCGGTGCAAATTTTAGGACTAAAAATAATATTGTGAGGTGTGAGGTATTCAGAATAGACTGAAAATGAGTGGAAATTATGGTTTTTGAGGTTAATAATAATATGGGATCAAAATGACCCCCAAATTCTATGATTTAAGCTGTTTTTTAGGGTTTTTTGAAAAAAACACCCGAATCCAAAACACACCCGAATCCGACAAAAAAAATTCGGTGAGGTTTTGCCAAAACGCGGTCGAACCCAAAACACGGCCGCGGAACCGAACCCAAAACCAAAACACAAAACCCGAAAAATTTCAGGCGCTCATCTCTACTATATAATAGCCCAGCTCTGTGACTTTGTGCCTGTGTGTATAACGCATCACTCATTGGGTTAGTGGCAGGTCTATCACACCCAGTCCACAGCTGATTTGGGGAGAAACGCCCTCCCACACAAGTTACATCCAATGGGAGGGTCTGCCCTTTGCCTGCTGTGTTTTCACAGAGCAGGATTAGCAATGGGACTGATGGAGCTGCAGCTCCAGGCCCACACCCCAAAATAGGCCCACTGCATCTGCAGCAACATACCCTCCAACAATTAACACATAAAAATTTATACAAATTCGAAAAGGGGGCGTGGTCACGGGTACAGCCACAATGCCACGCCCCTTTTCCTATACTTTCAATGGAAGCTTGGAGAGTCAAAAATCGGTATAGACCATAAAAAAAAGGGACTGTACCTGCCAAAAATGTGCAGCAGGAGGCTATGCCACTGCATCTGCAGCAAGTCTCTGCGCTGTAGATAGGGGGGAAAATCCTTTTGCTGCAGCGTCGTATGTCCTGCTGCCAGTCCGCCTGCCATCAACAATCCCCACTCCCTAGCCGCAGCGCAGGTGGAACAAAAGCTGCTGCGGCCACTGCAAACATGTATGAAAGCGGCGCAGCGGAAGGCTTTTATAGCCCTCCCTGCGCCGCATACTCTCTGAGCCCCGGAGCCTCTCTGCGCGTGATGTCACAGAACTGCCTCCCCGCCACAGCCGCACCCAGATCCCCAGAGGCCCTGACTCCGCAACACAGCATCTGGGCTGCCAGCCTGGAAGCCCCGAGATGGCTAATGTAATGGATAGAGGGGGTGATATCACGGAGGGTAATGTCTGGATGCTGAATCAATGTAAAAGGTGACAGTGCTGTGCAGTGCAGTGGGTGTGCAGTCAGGGCCGGTGCTAGGGTGTTCGACGCCCCCCCCCCTGCAAACCATAAATTGACAACCTTGCATACTTTACAAAGGCACAGCGCACATAGGGGGTCATTCCGAGTTGTTCGCTCGCAAGCTGCTTTTAGCAGCTTTGCACACGCTAAGCCGCCGCCTACTGGGAGTGAATCTTAGCATATTAAAATTGCGAACGAAAGATTAGCAGAATTGCGAATAGACACTTCTTAGCAGTTTCGGAGTAGCTCCAGACTTACTCGGCATCTGCGATCAGTTCAGTGCTTGTCGTTCCTGGTTTGATGTCACAAACACACCCAGCGTTCGCCCAGACACTCCTCCGTTTCTCCAGCCACTCCCGCGTTTTTCACAGAAACGGTAGCGTTTTTTCACACACTCCCATAAAACGGCCTGTTTCCGCCCAGAAACACCCACTTCCTGTCAATCACATTACGATCACCATAACGAAGAAAAAACCTCGTAATGCCGTGAGTAAAATTCCTACCTGCATAGCAAATTTACTTGGCGCAGTCGCACTGCGGACATTGCGCATGCGCATTAGCGACTATTCGCTCCGTTGCGACGAAAAAATAATGAGCGAACAACTCGGAATGACCCCCATAATACCCCCTTTAGTAGACACACTTACACATGTAACGCCCCCCTGTACCAGAGACGCTTACACATGTAATGCCCCCTGTACCAGTGACGCTTACACATGTAACGCCCCCCTGTATCAGTGACGCTTACACAAGTAACGCCCCCTTTACCAGTGACGCTTACACAAGTAACGCCCCGTTTACCAGTGATGCTTACACACGTAACGCCCCCTGTACCAGTGACGCTTACACATGTAACGCCCCCTGTACCAGTGACGCTTACACAAGTAACACCCCCTGTACCAGTGACGCTTACACAAGTAATGTTCCCTTTACTAGTGATGCTTACACACGTAACGCCCCCCCCCTGTACCAGTGACGCTTACACATGTAATGCCCCCTGTACCAGTGACGCTTACACATGTAACGCCCCCTGTACCAGTGACGCTTACACAAATAACACCCCCTGTACCAGTGACGCTTACACAAGTAATGCCCCCTTTACCAGTGATGCTTACACACGTAACGCCCCCCTGTACTAGTAACGCTTACACACGTAACGCCCCCTGTACCAGTGACGCTTACACACGTAACGCCCCCTGTAGCAGTGACGCTTACACACGTAACGCCCCCTGTAGCAGTTATGCTTGCACACGTAACGCCCCCTGTACCAGTGACGCTTACACACGTAACGCCCCCTGTACCAGTGACGCTTACACACATAACGCCCCCTGTAGCAGTGACGCTTACACACGTAACGCCCTCTGTACCAGTGCCACTTAGACACGTAACGCCCTCTGTACCAGTGACGCTTAGACACGTAACGCCCCTGTATCTGTGCCGATTATACACGTAACGCACCCTGTAGCAGTGACGCTTACACACGTAAAGCCCCCTGTAGCAGTGACGTTTACACACGTAACGCCCTCTGTACCAGTGCCGCTTAGACACGTAACGCCCTCTGTACCAGTGATGCTTAGACACGTAACGGCCCCTGTACCAGTGATGCTTACACACGTAACGCCCCCCTGTACCAGTGATGCTTACACACGTAACGCCCCCTGTACCAGTTCCGCTTACACATGTTATGCCCCCCTGAAACAGTGACGCTTACACAAGTAACACCCCCTGTAGCAGTGATGCTTACACAAGTAACGCCCCCTGCACCAGTGACGCTTACACACGTAACACCCCCTGTACCAGTGATGCTTACACACGTAACGCCCCCTGTACCAGTGCCGCCTACACACGTAACGCCCCCCTGTACCAGTGCCACTTACACACGTAACGCCCCCCTGTGCCAGTGCCGCTTACACACGTAACGCCCCCCTGTACCAGTGCCGCTTACACATGTAACGCCCCCTGTAGCAGTGACACCTACACACGTAACGCCCCCTGTACCAGTGCCGCTTACACACGTAACGCCCTCTGTACCAGTGACGCCTACACACGTAACACCCCTGTACCAGTGCCGCTTACACACGTTACGCCCCCCTGTACCAGTGATGCTTACACACGTAATGCCCCCCTGTACCAGTGCCGCTTACACACGTAATGCCCCCCGTAACAGTGATGCTTACACACGTAACGTCCCCTGTACCAGTGCCGCTTAGACACGTAATGCCCCTGTACCAGTGCCGCTTAGACACGTAATGCCCCCTGTACCAGTGATGCGTACACACGTAACGCCCCCTAAACTACAGCTCCCAGTAGCCCTTAGCGCCGAAGCATTCCGGCCCATAGGGCTGCTGGGAGCTGTAGTTTATTGAGTGCATCTTCTTCCCTGTAATGTGGCGCATTGGGATACCGGTGCTAACAATAGTGACTGGCTGCTGTGCGAGTCTCTGGGAGAGCCACTGCCAAAGGGAGGACAGCAGCTTAGCTACTTCTAGGAGGAGAAGCAGGATAACCATTACCCACCCCTCCCTCACTCACAGTACCTCCGGGCCCTATCTGCAGCACCCCCACACACCTCCTCCAGCACCCGCGGTAGCTCCGGACCCCCTCCCCCACCGGCAGCAACCCCGCACCCGCTCCTCCCGCCGCACCACCGCATTCACCCCTCCCCCACCCGGGGCACCCCCGCAACTGCTCCTCCCACAGCCGCGGTGGCTCCAGACCCCCACCTGCGGCACCACCGCAACCGCCCCTCCCCCTCTCGTGGCACCCCTCGATCCCATCCGCGTCTTCCCCACACCCGCCACTCCCCCAACCAAAGCACCTACTAGGTGATTCACAGGCCCTGCGTGCGCTATTCACGCCGTTTCAAGGGGCTTCTCACCCCTTGACCATCGCATGCCCTTTGTACGTGCAATATTTAACCACTCACACAATTATGATTGGAGGTAATACTCCATATAATAAAAATATTGCTCGCCACAAGGGTGTGCAAGGGTTAAGGGGGCGTAGCCCCTTACGACGGTGTGAAGAGCGCCCGTAGGGCTCAATGAATCACCTAGTATATATATATATATATATATATACTGTAATATATAATTCTGTAATATATTCTGTAATACTGTATATAATTGTTTCTTTTGTGTATCATTAATTTTAAAATTTATCTCCTCTAAAACAACACAAAAAAAAAACTACAAAACATTATATATATTGTCAAAGTCAGAAAAATATCTCTATGCACACTACCATATTTGCACCTCACACAGGTCCGTGCTGCGCATGCGTACGCTCTCCCGTACGTGCGCATACTCACAGTCGCGGGCACCCGCAGGCGCACGGTATGCGTATTTACGGTAGAGTTTATGTGATCGTAGCGTGCGACTCAATCGTTACATATTTTCACTATATAATGTATTTTGTAGATCATGGTCCCTTTGATAGATTCTGAAAGTTTGGTTAATATAGAATGTTCATGAACAGAGAAATCCCTCTTTGTTTGATACGAAGGGTCAGACAGGAGTAATACAGTGGTGTTTAGTATCCATCGGAAGAATATTTAATTAGAAATATTCCGGTGTTGGTTTGAAGCAGATCAATCGCTCGTGCGAATAGTTATGGACATAAGAAGTTTATGAACATTTACTTTATTTGCACTTTATTACCCATGCGGCGGGAAACCCAGTTTCCCTCCCACCTGAGCTGTTGGAAATAGTCACAGCCCACCTGTATGAATCAACCTATGACCTTTTGTTATAATGCGAAGCCGAATTCCTGTGTCCAATGAACAATGAGATTGTAGGGACCATTGAATTGCATTGTGTGTGGGGCATAAATAGAAAGGCCGATCACATCCAGCTCTCACTCTGCAACGGTTATCATTGCTGAAAATCGGGAGCTGGATGTCCAGAGGCGCATGCGATCGTTTTCCTTTGTGCGTAAGTTTTTCTCCGTAATCATACTGTTTCTCTCTTGTTATTATGGGCCATATCTTTCTCTCTCTTCTCTTTCTCTCATTTTTCTCTTAAACTTAATTGTATTGTATTTACTGTGTAGTTACCTGGTTAGTTAGTCTATGTTATATTGTAGTGTATGATTTGTATTTGTATTAATTCTTTTGCAAGTATATCATTCAAATATATATATATTAGGCGTTGGACCCTAAGCCCAGGTATCTGTGTATTTCTTATAGAGTTAAGTATTCTCAGAGCGTCGGTGACGCTCAAACTGCTTTTAAGCTAGTAAGGTTATACTGTGTTGCATTTACACCATATCACTACACAAAGGGTTTACTGCATAATACACTGTTTATGGTTTAGATATAAAGGTTTTACATTGTGAGCGTATGCGCCGCTGGTGATCTCCTCGTGGTCTCGAGCGGTCGCATCGCTATAGCGAATCATTACGGTAGTCGGCAGCCAATAGCGTGCCTGCCAGTGATCTCTTGGCCGTGAGCGAACGTAACGCTTGAGCGTCTCGACCACGGCTAAGCGATCGTTACGCAACGTGCGTACTCTTGCGGTACTTCATACGTAGTTAGCGTACAGTGTTCTTAGACCTCATAAAGGGTATTATATATGATAAATATTTAGCTTTATCAATTGCGGGCTCGTCCTGTCCTTCACATATCTACACTAGGTAATTTCAGCAGACATTATCCAGCAGCAAAGGGCGGGAGATCATATTCCTCGTAGTGCTGTTTGGATAAGCGTCTGCTTCTCTTAGTAAAGGGTGCTGAAGGAATCCGGGAACCGGAGGTAAGAACAAAACAATAGTGTCTTTTTAAAACTGTTTATTTTTCTGTCTTGCGTACACACGCACGCACACATATATATCTGCATTTCCTTTTCATTGGTGTATTTTCGTATGTCACTCTCCTGTTTGCCAGTTCTATAGTTGATAAACGTGCTTAGAGAGATTTGTCACTATTTCAGAGTTTAAGAGTAAAGGTAATATAGTTAAAGTATAGACAAACACACAGCTGTGCCTGAGAGACAAGGCGAAGTCAGTGTGGTGCGTGGTAGATGATAAAGGATCATCTACATTGATAAACGTATAAATTGTGTTACGGTGGATCTTTGCTTTGCGTACACGTGTCTCTAACAAAAGACTGAGACTTGCGTACGCAATCCAAGGGCCGACGCACGCAGCGTATATTACGCAACGGAGCGTACGGGTACGCCCACGTAACTCAAATCACAAGTTTTTTTTTTTTTTCTCTCCTCTCAACGCGATAAGTAACGCCAGGCGATAAATCGCGCAAATCTATTTTTTTTAAAATTCAAAATTTAAATTAATAGATCCTTCTCCTAATTTGTAACACATCTGGTCTAAAGAGAAATTTCTGCGCAGAAATAGAAATAGAAACAAAAGTGTACATGTGGTGAGTGAGTGTGGTGTATACAATTTTACAGGTTGAACCACAAGAAAAGTCGAGTTCTCGTGAGGTACATGCGTGTAAGTGACGTACATGGTGGCTAGGGAGGCATCCCTGGTTAAAACATACAATTTGAGCATTAGAGTGTAGCAGACCAGGAGGTCATACTGTAACAGACCAGGAGGTCATAGCAGACCAACAGGTTCAGGTACAGCAGACAAGGAAGTCCGCTATACAGTCCACAGGCACAACACCAAGAAAGGGTTGGTGCAACACCCATATAGGCCATACAAGCTCTTGCTGAAGGAATTCGCAGCCGCAATTTTCGATTCCACTGGTCGCTCCGTACATAAGATTAGTTGCTTATGTGCTGAACGATTGTACCGCACGTAATTGTGTACATTAGTAAACCTGACCGGTACTATTTGTGTACGAAGGTCATAAACGCTATTTGTACATTCTAACGTGATTTGTGTAATTTTTTTTATTTTAAGGGAAGTTCGCTGCTCACTCAGGAACTATCCAGCAACCAATAGTTACTGGAAAGAGTAAGTGTTCTTCGGATCACCCTCACAGGTTCCAGTAAATAGAGGTTCAGGTCGCAGGGGCCCTAGGTCGAGTACGCCAGCACCATATCGGTGTGATCAGGTCGTATTGGTCGGCGTGGGCGAGTGAGTGGGGTACTCGGTAAACCGCCACCGTCAGCCTATTTTGGACATTTGGTTTGCGTAAGGGTTGGCTGGATAAAGCAACACTTTCGAACTATGGGGGCCACTTGTTCAGGTAGGGGGCGATCAACCTCGGTTCGGGTTGATTCAGTGAACCGACCAATTGGGTCGGCAAGGTATGTAATGTGTGAGAAATACGGAAGTCACACAGAAGCTTTATGTGATGAATGGGAGAGAATGACAGTACATGACGGGGAGAAATTCCCAAGAGTAGGTAGCTTCAGCACAGAAGTGTTAACGAATTTAAGGAGAAGGATATGTCTCATTAAATCAGCAAAGAGACGAATCAAGCATTATGATTATTTGCAGTTGTGGCAACAGGAGGGTGACATACAGAGAGGATTGGCTCAGGCGGCGGGATCTGGCTCAATCAGAAAACTGATAGCCACGGCCCCACTGCCACCATACATATCAGGAGAGAAATTGGTTGCGGAGAATGACGCACTAAGGTGTAACACACAAACACTTAGCAACTGTGTAAATGTTAAAGATAATGTTAACCAATTAACCAATGCAAGTATTAACCCGTGCAAGTTGTACCCTGTTTTGAACTTTCCTCAGGAGTGTGATCAAGAAGACGAATCGGCAACAATTTCAGCGCTCTCTCTAGCAGCCACCATAGCAGAGACCACAGTAGGCACAGCTCCACCCACGAGATTAGTAACAAGGGCCCCTAGCGGAGGGATAGGTGAGGTCGTATCTACAGGTAAGTACGGCACCATACACTATGCTGAAGCCATTTCACCACAGGCTGTAGAACCCACACAGAGTGATGTTGTTAGAGTTACTCCTGTTAGGGTAATAGCTGTTCCAAATGGGAAAACTGACACATCAGGAGTCACCCCTGTGAGGAACATTGCCATGTATAGCCCATTTTCCAGAATGGAATTAAGGACCATAGTGTCTGAATTCCCTGACCCTAGAAAAGACTTAGTTGCCAGCCAAAAATACATCAGAGACTTAGGTAACACTGTAGAGCCCAACAATAAAGACTGGCAGATATTGCTGAGAGCATGTTTACCCTCCAATGTTGACGCAACTCAATTTTTAGCTGATTGCGGATTAGATCAGGATGTACCTCTTACAGATGTGTACAACAAAGACAATGTAAAAAGAATAAGCTTACAGTTAAAGGAGTATTTCCCAGCCGTAGTTAAATGGAACAAAATATTCTCCATTAAACAGAAGGAGTCAGAAACAGCTGCAGAGTATTTTCACAGAGCATTATCAGAAATGGCAAAATACACAGGCATAGAGGACATTAAAACAAACATAAACCATCGAGAAGTAGCAGTATCGGTACTGATGGATGGTTTAAAAGAATCATTAAAGACTAGGGTACAGACCACACAACCATGTTGGCGAGGTCTGTCTGTGGCTACTTTGAGAGAGGCTGCTATTGATCACGATAGGAACATCACCAGACACAGGGAACAACAAAGTGATAAGTTAATGGCAGTAAGTATACAGGCCCTGACCACAAAACAGCCTGTGTTAACATCACCAAACCCTGTGGGTAAGTCAAATGTGGTAACATGTTATTTTTGTCACAGACAGGGACACTTTGCACGAGACTGTAGATCGAGAAATGTACAAAAATCTTATCAACCCCCTAGACAACGACACGACACACGACATTGGGAGCAGGGTCCGCAGAAACGGAGTTATGAGCCACATGCAGGGGAAACAAAAAGATACCCCCCAAACAGAGATTGGCAGGCCTCTGGTAGTTCCCAGTTAACTCCCTCACAAGTAGTTGCTGCCAGCGGGATTCAGGGAGGTCACCATACCCAATAGGGGTGTGGCCATACCTGTAATCTGCAGCCAGTAAAATTGATTGCAAGCCTTGGAAGTGAACCAGAAATTGCAATCAATGTAGCTGGTAAATCATTAAACTTTCTTGTAGACACAGGGGCGGCCAAATCAGTGATAAATTCGACAGTGGGCATGAGAACCACTGGTAAGACAATTCCAGCCATAGGGGTAACGGGAGTAGTCCAGCACTACCCTGTTAGCAAACCAGCCGAGATTACAGTAGGGCCGTTACATACCAAGCATTCCTTTTTGCTGGCTGCATCGGCACCGACCAATCTCCTGGGAAGAGACTTACTGTGTAAAATGGGGTGCGTCATTTATTGTACTCCTGAAGGTGTATTCTTGGACATACCTGAGAATCACGCTCAGGAAGTACGAGACATGTTAGACTCCCCGTCAAAATTAATGTCACATACCACTATGACAAATAGGACTCCCTCCCAAGTAGAAGAAATGACATCTCAGATACCAGAGTCACTTTGGACAAAAGATGGACAGGACACTGGATTAATGGCAAACGTAGCTCCGGTAGTTGTACAAGTAAAAGATGGTAGGATAGCTCCAAAAATCCCACAGTACCCTCTGAAGCCAGAGGTGGAGTTAGGAGTTTATCCCGTAATAGAGCGCTTGCTACAACAGGGCATTCTGGTAAGAACGTCCAGCACTGCTAATAGTCCCATCTTCCCTGTGAAAAAGAGTGGGGGGAGGGGTTACAGGCTAGTGCAGGATCTAAGGGGGATTAACAAAATAGTTGAGAGTCAGTTCCCCGTAGTGCCAAATCCAGCTGTCATCCTAATGCAAATCCCTCCCACTGCGAAATTTTTCACTGTTATTGACCTCTGCTCCGCTTTCTTTTCGGTACCTCTGCACCCTGACAGTCAATATTTGTTTGCATTTACATACAGAGGAGTCCAATACACATGGACTCGATTACCACAAGGATTCATAGATAGCCCAAGTATATTTTCTCAGGCTTTGCATGATTGTTTACAGTCTTTCCAACCAGTGAGTGGATCAGTATTAATACAGTACGTGGATGATCTACTGCTGTGTTCTGATTCATTGGAGGCATCCCTGAAGGATACGAAACAGCTCCTGTTTCATCTTTCAGACACAGGACACAAGGTTTCCAAAGACAAGTTGCAATTATGCCAAACTAAGGTAAAATATTTGGGACACTGTTTAACACAAGGACTGAGACACCTGACCGCTGATAGAATTCAAGCAATTAGAGACATGACTCTGCCACAAACCCAGCAACAGATCAGAACATTTTTAGGAATGTGTGGGTATTGCCGTAATTGGATCCCAGGGTTTTCCATTTTAGCGTTACCTTTGCAGGAGATGGTCTCCTCAAACAAACCTAATCGGATTTCGCATACAGACGAGTCTGAGGCAGCATTTGAGAGACTTAAACAGTGCCTAACGCAGGCACCAGCATTAGGTATGCCGGACTATGGGAAACCCTTTGAACTATACGGAACAGAAAGTGCTGGTTGCGCGGCAGGCGTACTAACCCAAAAGCACGGTGATGCCAGCAGGCCAGTAGCATATTACAGCGCTCAGCTAGACACGGTAGCGCGATCCCTCCCCACATGCTTGCGAAGCGTTGCTGCGATAGCATTGCTAGTAACGAAAAGCGAAGACGTCGTGCTAGGTCACAACCTCACAATTCATACACCACATGCAGTGTCAGCCTTGTTAAATTCTGCCCAAACCAGGCACGTCTCATCAGCGCGGTTTACAAGATGGGAATTGGCACTAATGGCCCCCGTAAACATCACCATAAGGAGATGCAGTGCATTAAATCCTGCAACATATCTCCCAGGTGTGCCTGGACAGGCACAAAGGGTGGAGGATGAGAGTGGTGGGGAAGGAGGATTTAATACAAAGGAAGACACTCATGATTGTATGGAATATTTGACCCAAAATTTTACCGCAAGGCCTGACATCAGTGACAACCCACTGGAAGATGCAGAACTTACGTTCTACACGGACGGTAGTTGTCATAGACAGTCAGACTCGGGAGACTTGTGTACTGGATACGCAGTCGTAGATGACCAAGGCACCATAGAAGCGGAACCGCTAGGCCCACCTCACTCAGCCCAGGTTGCTGAACTGGTCGCCCTAACCAGAGCATGTGAATTGGCTAAGGGCAAATCAGCCAATATCTACACCGATTCTAGATACGCATTCGGGGTAGTCCATGATTTCGGAGCCCTATGGCGCCTCCGAAATTTCATGACGGCAGCTGGAACACCGGTAGCGCATGCAGCTCACATAAAAAGGCTTCTAACAGCGATACAGGAACCCGACAGAGTGGCTGTTATCAAATGTAAAGCACACACATATAGCCAAGACCCAGTATCACTTGGTAACAGCCGAGCAGTTGAAGCAGCTAAGTTAGCAGCTGCTACCCCCAGACAGACAGACACCACACAACTGATGGTATTTAATACCATCAACACACAGAAGTTGTGTGAGATGCAAAATTTGTGTTCCACACAGGAAAAGGCAGTCTGGAGGGCAAAGGGATATGGCCAGGAGTCCTCAGGACTCTGGACGGATGGACATGGTAAACCAGTGGCCCCCAGAGCATATCTTCCATGTTTGGCTGAAGCAGCTCACGGGCTGACTCATCTAGGCAAGGAAGGGATGTGCAAGTTGGTAAGAGCATATTGGTGCGCCCCAGGATTCTCCTCTTATGCGAGTAAAAGAGCCATGTCATGCCTTACCTGTTTGAGAAAGAATATTGGAAAGGCAATACCTACAGAACCATCCCATATCCCACCTGCCGGCGGCCCTTTCCAGGTAATACAGATTGACTTCATTCAATTACCCCCTTGTCGAAATTTGAAATATGTACTTGTTTGTATAGATGTTTTTTCAAATTGGGTCGAAGCATTTCCGGCGGCCACAAATACCGCTATGTTTACTGCTAAAAAAATTGTGCAGGAATTTGTATGTAGATATGGTATCCCTAGAATTATCGAAAGTGATAGGGGTACCCATTTTACAGGTGATGTCTTTCAAGGAATGTGTAAATTGATGGGAATTGATAGCAAGCTGCACACACCATACCGTCCACAGGCGAGTGCGAAAGTGGAAAGAGTGAACAGCACTATTAAAAATAAACTGAGTAAAGTGATGGCAGAGACAGGATTGACATGGCCAGAAGCTTTACCCATTGTACTGTACAGCATCAGAACCACTCCCAGGTCCCCTCTTAATCTGTCTCCCTTTGAAATCTTGTTTGGTCGACAACCGCATGTCATGATTAACCCTCAGGATGATTTGAAATGTAACAATGAAGTGACTGTAAAATACTTGATTAACATGCGTAAACAGTTGAGGAATCAAAATGATAATCTGAAGTTAGTGATTCCTGATTTACCAGATAGTAATTGTCATGACATTGAACCTGGGGATTATGTAATGATACGGAATTTTCTACGCTCAGGTTGCCTTATTGACAGATGGGAAGGACCATACCAGGTCTTATTGACTAGCACTACAGCATTGAAGGTTGCTGAGAGAGAGACTTGGGTTCATTCGTCCCACTGTAAGAAGGTTGCTGATCCAGAGAGGTCCCGTGATAAGGAACAGACGGTAGAGGTTGTATCACTGGAGTGTCTGTTCCAGGAAGATTGAGGCGGCACCTGAGCATTGAAAATCACAAGACCAAAAGCAGTTGTCGATCCCCTGTTCCCTTTTATTGTTTTTCTCCAACTTCCCATCCCCTCTCCCTCAAATTGTTTTTTTTCCCCCTTCTCATTCTTCTCCGTTTCCTCCTACAAGATGGACTTGCCCCAAGAGACTGTGATCCGGATTTTCCTGTTGACCATGATGTTGACCAGAGCAGTCTGTTCTGGCGAGAGTACCATGGAGGTCGAGAGAGGTTCTGGAATGGGTTCTGATGACAGAAATGGAGGCGTAGTTTTCCGAGAACAACTTAACCAACAAGTAAAGGCGAGTATCAGAAAACGATCCGATAGCATTGACCATAGAAGGAATTGTGAAGGATTGTTAGCTGAAGAAAACTGTATCTGTCGGCTTTGTAACAATGTCATTGAGGATGGGTGCATAAAGAAATGCCAATCCAGTTTTAATATCCATATGGACCGGCATCCCTTGAGTGACTATCACTCTTTAGTGGGTAGTGTGTTAAATAAAACAGATTGTTGGGTATGCTCTCAAGTACCTCAAGGTCATAGCAAATCAGGGCTAGTACCATTTCCTTTAACGATAGGGGAGGTACTTGAGTTAAGTGGTGGGAGACCGGTGGACAGAAGGTTTAATATCTCCAGTCCTCCTAGTTTGAAGCTCCACCAATACCATGTGGATAGGTCCCTATTATGTTTCAACATCTCCAATCCCCGAAAGCCGGGAAATTGGGAAGTGTCATGGAGTAACCAAACCATGACCTTTTCGCATAGAGCAGATAGAATGCCTACAGATACAGAGCTTGTACGCCACATAGCCAGTAGAGGAAAATCTTTCCGGTATAGGTATACCTTAGGAAATAGGATTACTAGAGTTGGAGAGGTATCACCAGGATACTGTGCACATATCATACAACCTGATACGTGTACTAAGCAGATGGAAGAATTAGGGTTAGGAGATTTCACATGGAAGGTGTGTAATATGGTTATGTCCTACTCCGTCCCATATGTTCTCCCCGATGATGCATATTTCATATGCGGGAGAAAGGCGTATAAGTGGCTTGCCCCAAACTCTGAAGGATTGTGTTATATTGGAAAAGTACTGCCTGAAGTAATGACTGTATCACATGACAAAATGAAAGACATACACCGTGGTGCCCAAGCTCCTTATACTCACACCCATTACGAGCACGTTGTTAAAAGGCACCTGATAGAGAAGACAGAGCATCCGGCCTCTGATCTGATAAGTGAATCCACCGGGATTCAATTCTTAATCGCGTTAGATTTCACCCGCACCACTAGAGGAGTGCTGAATTATAAATACATATCGGCGCTCGCAAATTTGTTAGATAATATCACTGAAATGTATGATGACACATTTAGGTATACTGGAAGGGAACTTCAAGCTTACAAAACAGAACTGGTACAGCATAGAATGGTTCTCAATTACCTCACAGCAGTGACAGGCGGATATTGTGTCACACTGGCAACACAATACGGCGTGAAATGTTGCACATATATTACGAATAGCACCGAGGATCCGGTCGAGGTCATAGACCAAAAGATGGACGATATTCTCCAATTGAAGTGGGAATTTCGCAGGAGACACAATCTCACTCTTGCTGCTGTAGGTAATGAGCTGACTGGTTGGGTGTCATGGTTGAACCTGCGAATTTGGTTCTCCGGTTTAGGAGAATGGGCCCAAGGAGTCATAATGGATGTTGGGAAGTTTCTCCTATGTATCTTAGGTGTTGTCATATCGATTGGATTGATATTTAGATGCGGTCAGGCTTTAATGAAGTGCAATCATCGTACTAGGGTAATGAGTTTAAGGAGTGAGGAAACTGTAATTCCAATGGACTTGATTTATGACCCAAATGTAGAAACAATGATGTGATGAAAATGCGATTTCTACGGTCCGTTTCTTTCACCTGTTTTTCCGTTTCCTCCAAGGTAAAAAGACCCACCCGGACGAGGAATTTGATGAGCCGATATACAGACAACAGATGGATTAAAGAAGAAGTTTTGACAACCTGAAACACAGATTTTGATGAACTATGCCATGGATCCCCAGTTTCCCTAGAAATTTTAAAATTACGCTAGCCCAACACTTTTGTAAATCTATGGACATTGACAGCTTTGCTCGCACCTTATGAGCAAAAGCACAAAGAAGACTGCATTCAACAGACACCAAACAAGACCTCAATCGACGAATGTACATTTACCTGACATAGAATACCACCGCATTCACCGTAATTAGGTCTTTTCTTCATTTCTACAACCCTCAGGTAATGACACACATAGTCGATAGGGAATACAGGCACAGATATCAGCAATCACATATCTCCCCCATTCATGTATCATCAACTAAAATGTGCTCCCCCATTTTGTTACAACCAAAGCCGAAAAGAGCTCGGTAAAGTTTGACAGCCCATCCACAGACCCGTACCACGGGATAAGAAGGAATTCAAATGTATACTTCGCAATACCTCGAAGCTTGATTTAAAACATGTACGGCACGATGATACATGACCCCCAAACACGGATTCATACACACATGCTTCTGCTATATCACTAGGTCATACCCTTTTCCTACCTTATCCTCTCCTCCCCTACCCAACCATGTAAATGTATTAACCCCTGACATATATTTTTCTCTTTTGAAATGTTTTAGAAGGTGGCAGTTATTATTGACTGCCAAAGGGTGGACTGTCAAAGTCAGAAAAATATCTCTATGCACACTACCATATTTGCACCTCACACAGGTCCGTGCTGCGCATGCGTACGCTCTCCCGTACGTGCGCATACTCACAGTCGCGGGCACCCGCAGGCGCACGGTATGCGTATTTACGGTAGAGTTTATGTGATCGTAGCGTGCGACTCAATCTTTACATATTTTCACTATATAATGTATTTTGTAGATCATGGTCCCTTTGATAGATTCTGAAAGTTTGGTTAATATAGAATGTTCATGAACAGAGAAATCCCTCTTTGTTTGATACGAAGGGTCAGACAGGAGTAATACAGTGGTGTTTAGTATCCATCGGAAGAATATTTAATTAGAAATATTCCGGTGTTGGTTTGAAGCAGATCAATCGCTCGTGCGAATAGTTATGGACATAAGAAGTTTATGAACATTTACTTTATTTGCACTTTATTACCCATGCGGCGGGAAACCCAGTTTCCCTCCCACCTGAGCTGTTGGAAATAGTCACAGCCCACCTGTATGAATCAACCTATGACCTTTTGTTATAATGCGAAGCCGAATTCCTGTGTCCAATGAACAATGAGATTGTAGGGACCATTGAATTGCATTGTGTGTGGGGCATAAATAGAAAGGCCGATCACATCCAGCTCTCACTCTTCAACGGTTATCATTGCTGAAAATCGGGAGCTGGATGTCCAGAGGCGCATGCGATCGTTTTCCTTTGTGCGTAAGTTTTTCTCCGTAATCATACTGTTTCTCTCTTGTTATTATGGGCCATATCTTTCTCTCTCTTCTCTTTCTCTCATTTTTCTCTTAAACTTAATTGTATTGTATTTACTGTGTAGTTACCTGGTTAGTTAGTCTATGTTATATTGTAGTGTATGATTTGTATTTGTATTAATTCTTTTGCAAGTATATCATTCAAATATATATATGTATTAGGCGTTGGACCCTAAGCCCAGGTATCTGTGTATTTCTTATAGAGTTAAGTATTCTCAGAGCGTCGGTGACGCTCAAACTGCTTTTAAGCTACTAAGGTTATACTGTGTTGCATTTACACCATATCACTACACAAAGGGTTTACTGCATAATACACTGTTTATGGTTTAGATATAAAGGTTTTACATTGTGAGCGTATGCGCCGCTGGTGATCTCCTCGTGGTCTCGAGCGGTCGCATCGCTATAGCGAATCATTACGGTTGTCGGCAGCCAATAGCGTGCCTGCCAGTGATCTCTTGGCCGTGAGCGAACGTAACGCTTGAGCGTCTCGACCACGGCTAAGCGATCGTTACGCAACGTGCGTACTCTTGCGGTACTTTATACGTAGTTAGCGTACAGTGTTCTTAGACCTCATAAAGGGTATTATATACGATAAATATTTAGCTTTATCAATATATATATATATATACTAGGCGATTCATCGCGCCCTACGGGCACTCTTCACACCGTCGAAAGGGGCTACGTAGGGAGGGGATAGAGAGACGCAGGGTGGTAGGGAGTGGATACAAAGACGTGGGGCGATGGGGAGGAAACAGAGAAACACGCGGCGGTAGGGAAGGGACAGAGAGACGCGGGGCGGTAGGGAGTGGATACAGAGATGTGGGGCGGTAGGGAGGGGACAGAGAGACGCGGGGTGGTAGAGGCGGGGCGGTAGGGAGGGCATACAGAGAGGCGGGGCGGTAGGGAGGGGACAGAGAGACGTGGTGCGGTAGGGAGGGGACAGAGAGACGCAGGCGGTAGGGAGGGTACAGAGAGACACGGGGCGGTTGGGAGGGGATAGAGAGACGCGGGGCGGTAGGGAGGGGATAGAGATACGCGGGGCGGTAGGTAGGGGAAAGAGACGCGGGGCGGTTGGGAGGGGATAGAGAGACGCGGGGCGGTAGGTAGGGGAAAGAGACGCGGGGCGGTTGGGAGGGGATAGAGAGACGCGGGGCGGTAGGGAGGGGAAAGAGACGCGGGGCGGTTGGGAGGGAATAGAGAGACGCGGGGCGGTAAGTAGGGGAAAGAGACGCGGGGCGGTTGGGAGGGGATAGAGAGACGCGGGGCGGTAGGGAGGGGAAAGAGACGCGGATAGAGAGACGCGGGGCGGTAGGTAGGGGAAAGAGACGCGGGGCGGTTGGGAGGGGATAGAGAGACGCGGAGCGGTAGGTAGGGGAAAGAGACGCGGGGCGGTAGGGAGGGGAAAGAGACGCGGGGCGGTTGGGAGGGGATAGAGAGACGCGGGGCGGTAGGTAGGGGAAAGAGACGCGGGGCGGTTGGGAGGGGATAGAGAGACGCGGGGCGGTAGGTAGGGGAAAGAGACGCGGGGCGGTTGGGAGGGGATAGAGAGACGCGGGGCGGTAGGGAGGGGAAAGAGACGCGCATAGAGAGACGCGGGGCGGTAGGTAGGGGAAAGAGATGCGGGGCGGTTGGGAGGGGATAGAGAGACGCGGGGCGGTAGGTAGGGGAAAGAGATGCGGGGCGGTTGGGAGGGGATAGAGAGACGCGGGGCGGTAGTTAGGGGAAAGAGACGCGGGGCGGTTGGGAGGGGATAGAGAGACACGGGGCGGTAGGGAGGGGAAAGAGACGCGGATAGAGAGACGCGGGGCGGTAGGGAGGGGATAGAGAGACGCGGGGCGGTTGGGAGGGGATAGAGAGACGCGGGGCGGTAGGGAGGGGAAAGAGACGCGGGGCGGTTGGGAGGGGATAGAGAGACGCGGGCGGTAGGTAGGGGAAAGAGACGCGGGGCGGTTGGGAGGGGATAGAGAGACGCGGGGCGGTAGGGAGGGGATAGAGAGACGCGGGGCGGTAGGTAGGGGAAAGAGACGCGGGGCGGTTGGGAGGGGATAGAGAGACGCGGGGCGGTAGGTAGGGGAAAGAGACGCGGGGCGGTTGGGAGGGGATAGAGAGACGCGGGGCGGTAGGGAGGGGAAAGAGACGCGGGGCGGTAGGGAGGGGAAAGAGACGCGGATAGAGAGACGCGGGGCGGTAGGTAGGGGAAAGAGACGCGGGGCGGTTGGGAGGGGATAGAGAGACGCGGAGCGGTAGGTAGGGGAAAGAGACGCGGGGCGGTAGGGAGGGGAAAGAGACGCGGGGCGGTTGGGAGGGGATAGAGAGACGCGGGGCGGTAGGTAGGGGAAAGAGACGCGGGGCGGTTGGGAGGGGATAGAGAGACGCGGGGCGGTAGGTAGGGGAAAGAGACGCGGGGCGGTTGGGAGGGGATAGAGAGACGCGGGGCGGTAGGGAGGGGAAAGAGACGCGCATAGAGAGACGCGGGGCGGTAGGTAGGGGAAAGAGACGCGGGGCGGTTGGGAGGGGATAGAGAGACGCGGGGCGGTAGGTAGGGGAAAGAGATGCGGGGCGGTTGGGAGGGGATAGAGAGACGCGGGGCGGTAGTTAGGGGAAAGAGACGCGGGGCGGTTGGGAGGGGATAGAGAGACACGGGGCGGTAGGGAGGGGAAAGAGACGCGGATAGAGAGACGCGGGGCGGTAGGGAGGGGATAGAGAGACGCGGGGCGGTTGGGAGGGGATAGAGAGACGCGGGGCGGTAGGGAGGGGAAAGAGACGCGGGGCGGTTGGGAGGGGATAGAGAGACGCGGGCGGTAGGTAGGGGAAAGAGACGCGGGGCGGTTGGGAGGGGATAGAGAGACGCGGGGCGGTAGGGAGGGGATAGAGAGACGCGGGGCGGTAGGTAGGGGAAAGAGACGCGGGGCGGTTGGGAGGGGATAGAGAGACGCGGGGCGGTAGGTAGGGGAAAGAGACGCGGGGCGGTTGGGAGGGGATAGAGAGACGCGGGGCGGTAGGGAGGGGAAAGAGACGCGGGGCGGTTGGGAGGGGATAGAGAGACGCGGGGCGGTAGGTAGGGGAAAGAGACGCGGGGTGGTTGGGAGGGGATAGAGAGACGCGGGGCGGTAGGGAGGGGAAAGAGACGCGGATAGAGAGACGCGGGGCGGTAGGTAGGGGAAAGAGACGCGGGGCGGTTGGGAGGGGATAGAGAGACGCGGGGCGGTAGGGAGGGGAAAGAGACGCGGGGCGGTTGGGAGGGGAAAGAGACGCGGGCGGTTGGGAGGGGATAGAGAGACGCGGGGCGGTAGGTAGGGGAAAGAGACGCGGGGCGGTTGGGAGGGGATAGAGAGACGCGGGGCGGTAGGGAGGGGATAGAGAGACGCGGGGCGGTTGGGAGGGGATAGAGAGACGCGGGGCGGTAGGGAGGGGAAAGAGACGCGGGGCGGTTGGGAGGGGATAGACGCGGGGCGGTAGGGAGGGGAAAGAGACGCGGGGCGGTTGGGAGGGGATAAAGAGACGCGGGGCGGTAGGTAGGGGAAAGAGACGCGGGGCGGTTGGGAGGGGATAGAGAGACGCGGGGCGATAGGTAGGGGAAAGAGACGCGGGGCGGTTGGGAGGGGATAGAGAGACGTGGGGCGGTAGGTAGGGGAAAGAGACGCGGGGTGGTTGGGAGGGGATAGAGAGACGCGGGGCGGTAGGGAGGGGAAAGAGACGCGGGGCGGTTGGGAGGGGATAGAGAGACGCGGGGCGGTAGGTAGGGGAA
Organism: Pseudophryne corroboree; assembly: GCF_028390025.1. Classification (NCBI taxonomy): domain Eukaryota; kingdom Metazoa; phylum Chordata; class Amphibia; order Anura; family Myobatrachidae; genus Pseudophryne; species Pseudophryne corroboree. Next base: position 411,607,650 of record NC_086452.1, on the reverse strand, counting down.
AGTGACGCGGGGCGGTTGGGAGGGGATAGAGAGACGCGGGGCGATAGGTAGGGGAAAGAGACGCAAGGCGGTTGGGAGGGGATAGAGAGACGCGGGGCGGTAGGGAGGGGAAAGAGACGCGGGGCGGTTCGGAGGGGATAGAGAGACGCGGGGCGGTAGGCAGGGGAAAGAGACGCGGGGCGGTTGGGAGGGGATAGAGAGACGCGGGGCGGTAGGGAGGGGAAAGAGACGCGGGGCGGTAGGTAGGGGAAAGAGACGCGGGGCGGTTGGGAGGGGATAGAGAGACGCGGGGCGGTTGGGAGGGGAAAGAGACGCGGGGCGGTTGGGAGGGGAAAGAGACGCGGGGCGGTTGGGAGGGGATAGAGAGACGCGGGGCGGTAGGTAGGGGAAAGAGACGCGGGGCGGTTGGGAGGGGATAGAGAGACGCGGGGCGGTAGAGAGGGGATAGAGAGACGCGGGGCGGTAGGTAGGGGAAAGAGACGCGGGGCGGTTGGGAGGGAATAGAGAGACGCGGGGCGGTAGGTAGGGGAAAGAGACGCGGGGCGGTTGGGAGGGGATAGAGAGACGCGGGGCGGTAGGTAGGGGAAAGAGACGCGGGGCGGTTGGGAGGGGATAGAGAGACGCAGGGCGGTAGAGAGGGGAAAGAGACGCGGGGCGGTTGGGAGGGGATAGAGAGACGCGGGGCGGTAGGGAGGGGAAAGAGACGCGGATAGAGAGACGCAGGGCGGTAGGGAGGGGATAGAGAGACGCGGGGCGGTTGGGATGGGATAGAGAGACGCGGGGCGGTAGGGAGGGGAAAGAGACGCGGATAAAGAGACGCGGGGCGGTAAGGAGGGGATAGAGAGACGCGGGGCGGTTGGGAGGGGATAGAGAGACGCGGGGCGGTAGGTAGGGGAAAGAGACGCGGGGCGGTTGGGAGGGGATAGAGAGACGCGGGGCGGTAGGGAGGGGATAGAGAGACGCGGGGCGGTTGGGAGGGGATAGAGAGACGCGGGGCGGTAGGGAGGGGAAAGAGACGCGGGGCGGTTGGGAGGGGATAGAGAGACGCGGGGCGGTAGGGAGGGGAAAGAGACGCGGGGCGGTTGGTAGGGGATAAAGAGACGCGGGGCGGTAGGTAGGGGAAAGAGACGCGGGGCGGTTGGGAGGGGATAGAGAGACGCGGGGCGATAGGTAGGGGAAAGAGACGCGGGGCGGTTGGGAGGGGATAGAGAGACGCGGGGCGGTAGGTAGGGGAAAGAGACGCGGGGTGGTTGGGAGGGGATAGAGAGACGCGGGGCGGTAGGGAGGGGAAAGAGACGCGGGGCGGTTGGGAGGGGATAGAGAGACGCGGGGCGGTAGGTAGGGGAAAGTGACATGGGGCGGTTGGGAGGGGATAGAGAGACGCGGGGCGATAGGTAGGGGAAAGAGACGCAAGGCGGTTGGGAGGGGATAGAGAGACGCGGGGCGGTATGGAGGGGAAAGAGACGCGGGGCGGTTCGGAGGGGATAGAGAGACGCGGGGCGGTAGGCAGGGGAAAGAGACCCGGGGCGGTTGGGAGGGGATAGAGAGACGCGGGGCGGTAGGGAGGGGAAAGAGACGCGGGGCGGTAGGTAGGGGAAAGAGACGCGGGGCGGTTGGGAGGGGATAGAGAGACGCGGGGCGGTTGGGAGGGGAAAGAGACGCGGGGCGGTTGGGAGGGGAAAGAGACGCGGGGCGGTTGGGAGGGGATAGAGAGACGCGGGGCGGTAGGTAGGGGAAAGAGACGCGGGGCGGTTGGGAGGGGATAGAGAGACGCGGGGCGGTAGGGAGGGGATAGAGAGACGCGGGGCGGTAGGTAGGGGAAAGAGACGCGGGGCGGTTGGGAGGGAATAGAGAGACGCGGGGCGGTAGGTAGGGGAAAGAGACGCGGGGCGGTTGGGAGGGGATAGAGAGACGCGGGGCGGTAGGTAGGGGAAAGAGACGCGGGGCGGTTGGGAGGGGATAGAGAGACGCAGGGGGGTAGAGAGGGGAAAGAGACGCGGGGCGGTTGGGAGGGGATAGAGAGACGCGGGGCGGTAGGGAGGGGAAAGAGACGCGGATAGAGAGACGCGGGGCGGTAGGGAGGGGATAGAGAGACGCGGGGCGGTTGGGATGGGATAGAGAGACGCGGGGCGGTAGGGAGGGGAAAGAGACGCGGGGCGGTTGGGAGGGGATAGAGAGACGCGTGCGGTAGGTAGGGGAAAGAGACACGGGGCGGTTGGGAGGCGATAGAGAGACGCGGGGCGGTAGGGAGGGGATAGAGAGACGCGGGGCGGTAGGTAGGGGAAAGAGACGCGGGGCGGTTGGGAGGGGATAGAGAGAAGCGGGGCGGTAGGTAGGGGAAAGAGACGCGGGGCGGTTGGGAGGGGATAGAGAGACGCGGGGCGGTAGAGAGGGGAAAGAGACGCGGGCGGTTGGGAGGGGATAGAGAGACGCGGGGCGGTAGGTAGGGGAAAGAGACGCGGGGCGGTTGGGAGGGGATAGAGAGACGCGGGGCGGTAGGGAGGGGAAAGAGACGCGGATAGAGAGACGCGGGGCGGTAGGGAGGGGATAGAGAGACGCGGGGCGGTTGGGAGGGGATAGAGAGACGTGGGGCGGTAGGGAGTGGAAAGAGACGCGGGGCGGTTGGGAGGGGATAGAGAGACGCGGGCGGTAGGTAGGGGATAGAGACGCGGGGCGGTTGGGAGGGGATAGAGAGACGCGGGGCGGTAGGGAGGGGATAGAGAGACGCGGGGCGGTAGGTAGGGGAAAGAGACGCGGGGCGGTTGGGAGGGGATAGAGAGACGCGGGGCGGTAGGTAGGGGAAAGAGACGCGGGGCGGTTGGGAGGGGATAGAGAGACGCGGGGCGGTAGGGAGGGGAAAGAGACGCGGGGCGGTTGGGAGGGGATAGAGAGACGCGGGGCGGTAGGTAGGGGAAAGAGACGCGGGGCGGTTGGGAGGGGATAGAGAGACGCGGGGCGGTAGGGAGGGGAAAGAGACGCGGATAGAGAGACGCGGGGCGGTAGGTAGGGGAAAGAGACGCGGGGCGGTTGGGAGGGGATAGAGAGACGCGGGGCGGTAGGGAGGGGAAAGAGACGCGGGCGGTTGGGAGGGGAAAGAGACGCGGGGCGGTTGGGAGGGGATAGAGAGACGCGGGCGGTAGGTAGGGGAAAGAGACGCGGGGCGGTTGGGAGGGGATAGAGAGACGCGGGGCGGTAGGGAGGGGATAGAGAGACGCGGGGCGATAGGTAGGGGAAAGAGACGCGGGGCGGTTGGGAGGGGATAGAGAGACGCGGGGCGGTAGGTAGGGGAAAGAGACGCGGGTGGTTGGGAGGGGATAGAGAGACGCGGGGCGGTAGGGAGGGGAAAGAGACGCGGGGCGGTTGGGAGGGGATAGAGAGACGCGGAGCGGTAGGTAGGGGAAAGAGACGCGGGGCGGTTGGGAGGGGATAGAGAGACGCGGGGCGGTAGGGAGGGGATACAGAGACGCGGGGCGGCAGGGAGGGTCCCCAGTGAGGAAGCTGATGAAGAAAGGGGGGGAAGTAGTGGAGGGGGTGGAGTTGTGTAAAGTGGCGACCAGACATAGATAGTTAGATACAGTGGCTAGGATGGTTGGAGGGACTCACCGTTGGGGCTGTGGGTGGCTGCTGCAGGCTGAGAAATAGTTCAGTATCCAGAGGCGTCATCAGGTGTGGGAGAGCAGTCTGTACTATGACATTTCCTCCCCCAGCCCCCCCCCCCCCCCCTTCCCTCGCACGGCGAAATGGGGGCGTGGCCTAGAGTAAAAGGGGCGTGGCCTCACGGGTCTTTTCTCTCTCGCTCCGGGGGTGTTTCCAGCTTGCCTGTAGATGCTGACAGCCCCCGGAGACTGCAGAGTGTGTGTGCCGGCTGTGTGACCGGAGGAGAGTGCTGCAGGAGATGACGTCACTGCAGCACTCTGCTCCTGACAGCGGGATGTGTGCGGAGGAGGTGGCGGGTCTGTGTACGCGGGGCAGGGAGGGCTATGAGAGCCTTCTCCTGCGCCACCCGTCCCTCCTAATGTGTATGCCGGGGGCAGCAGTTGTTGTTGTTCGGCGCGCCGTGGCTGGTTAGTCAGATTTGCTGGGGGGGGGGGGGGGGGAGGGGTGTGACATGGACAGGCAGCAGGAGCAGAGACTTGCTACACATGTGGTGGGCGGGCTCTGTGACTCCGCCCACCGCTGTGACTCTGCCCAGCGTTACGGGCACAGAGTCACAGACTTGGGCAAATATATAGGAGATATATATATATATATATATACAGTAATAATGTGTGTATTGGCTATTTAACATTTAAGCAGACTTTAACGTTTGCCAGATGCCGGCGACTCGAACATTTTCTTAAAATGGGGCAATCACTTACAAGGCAAAACCATGCCTTGTAAGTAATTGCTCCTTTAAGATAAGTCAGAGTTCGGTCAGCTTCCCACGCAGCTGCCAATCTCGGGCGTAATTACGTCCGGCCCAAGTTCTTAATACTTCAAATAGGTTTTGAGATTTGTAATTATTTTAATAATTTTGGGAATGTGGGCATTGCTATTATGTAGTGTTAGGACTGCTGACATCAGAGAAGCCTGGACGCGGTTCAGCAGCTTTTCCATGTATTTGCAAATTCATGTTACAAATAATAATTTTATTGCCAGATAGGTTCAAGTATTGTTACAGACAGGTATTAGTCAGTGTGCTGGGGGGATACCAGAAGGGAAAAAAGCACCCCCACCCCTCTGTCTGCTCATTACAGGAGGAAGCAAAGGGTGATTTTTAAATTAAATTAAGGGACCTCCCCTTACCCATAAACAGAATACTAAACCCAGCATCTCTGCTGCAGGACACACCCCTGAGTTGCAATATATATGCCCATAGGTAGAGCTAGACACGCCCTTTGGGTGGTACATGACATGCTCCCTCAACGGCACGCCGCACATTCTGCTACCACTTGCAGTCTCCCTGAAACCAGTTTTGAAAAGTAGGCAAATATGTGTAATAGCCAACTTGATACAGGCCATGCAGGAATTCTGGTCAGTATCTTGCCGAAATTCCCGCACAGCCTGCAACTCCCAGGCTAGTACATAAGCCCCCTGGTCTGGTGATTGTTAAGATTAGTATATTGAATTTTTCAAACTCTGTGCAAGCCAGCGCCTTAGTGAAAAGCATTATGCCGACACATGTATAATAATTTCTGAAAGAAGGAAATATAACAACTATTTACAAAATAAAGACAAATCTATTATATAAACCATTTGAAACTAAAGGGGAGATTTATCAAAACTTGGGGAGAGATAAAGTACTAAGGGGTCTGTGCACTAAGCCTTGGGGAGTGATAAAGTGGAGAGAGATAAAGTACCAGCAAGTCAGCTCCAGTGATGTTGCAAACTGCATTTGAAAAATGACAATTGGGAGTTGATTGGTTGGTACTTTAGGGCAGATTTATTAAGCCTGGTGAAGTGATAAAGTGGAAGGTGATAACGCACCAACCACTCGTCTCCTAACTGTGTATTTTTCAAACCAAGCCTGTAACATGACAGTTAGGAGCTGACTGGCTGGTGCATTATCACCAGTGGCGTAACTATAGAGGGTACAGGGGATACAAATGCTATGGGGCCCAACGGAGCAGGATGCAATGTCACTGCACCATATTGTTTTTTAATTTTCATGTTTTTTTTATTGGCAGCACACCCCGGGTTCCAGACCCGGCAGTTTACCTTTTGGTAGGAATGGGGGGAGTGGTGTCACCGGCAATGTGCAGAGCCTAAATGTGTACCCGGAGCCGCCTATTGTAGAGACTCGCAAGATGATGATGTCATCATCTCGCGAGGTCGGAGGTAGCGCAGCTAATGAATGGATCAGGCTCTCCAGTGCACTGCCACTCAGCAGTCCTCTGATGGTGAACCCCCTCCCTCCTCCAAGTGGGGTCGGCAGCAACAGACGAAGTCAGCCACACAGTCCTGGTCACAACCCTTCTACACCTCTGAAGCGTCAGGCAGGCAGAAGTCCATGTGCCCCCACCTCCCTGAGTCATAGCTACATAACGCGTTATCTCCTTTATTGACACTTTGCATTGGTTCCGAGGGGGAAGGGGGTGACAACTCCATATTTGCCAAAGGCAACTAAGGCACGGGCCAGGAATGCCTCTCTGTCCCTGCTGCCACTCTATCTATGTCCCTGCTGCCTCTCCCTGTCCCTGCTGTCACTCTAGCTATGTCCCTGCTCTCTCTGTCCTTGTTGCCACTCTATCTATGTCCCTGCTGTCTCTCTCTATCCCTGTATGTCCCTGCTGTCTCTCTCTCTGTCCCTGCTGCCTCTCCATGTCCCTGCTGTCTCTCTCTGTCCCTGCTGCCACTCTATGTCCCTGCTTTCTCTCCCTCTGTCCCTGTATGTCCCCAGTGTCAGACTAAGATCCCACCGGGGGAATGCAGATATAGAGGCCCATACTTAGGGGTGTGACCAGCCTACAAACGGGGTGTGGCCAGCCTCCACAGAGGCTTGAAATACACAATAGTCTAGTGCAGTGTAATGCAACATATCTACCATGTATAATACAAGTGCACAGTCTGGAACCTGATCCCTAGAGGAAGGAGTGGGCCCTCAGGCAGTGGGGCCTACTGGTGGTTTCCCTGGTATCCCTGTGGGCTAGTCTGACCCTGAATGTCCCTGCTGTCTCTCTCTGTCCCTGTATGTCCCTGCTGTCTCTCTCGCTATCTATGTCCCTGCTGTCTCTCTCTGTCCCTGCTGCCACTCTATCTATCTATGTCCATGCTGTTTCCCTGTCCCTGCTGCCACTCTCTTTATCTACATCCATGCTGTGTCTCTGTCCCTGCTGCCACTCTCTCTACATCCCTGCTGCCACTCTATCTATGTTGCTGCTATCTCTTTCTGTCTCTGTTGCCACTCTAAGTCCCTGCTGTCTCTCTCTGTCCCTGTTACCACTATATGTCCCTGCTGTCTCTCTCTCTTTGTCCCTGCTGCCACTCTATGCCCCTGTTGCAACTCTATGCCCCTACTGTCTCTCTCTCTCTCTGTCCCTGCTGCCACTCTCTCTGTCCCTGCTGTCTCTCTATCCCTGCTGTCCCTCTCACTATCTGTCCCTGCTATATTTATTTGTCCATGCTGCCACTTTATCTATGACCCTGCTGTCTCTGTCCCTGCTGCCATTCTACCTATGTCCCTGCTGTCCCTCTCTCTATCTACGCCCCTGCTGTCTCTCTCTGTCCTTGCTGCTACTATCTCTAGCTATCTCCCTGCTGTCTCTCTCTCTGTCCCTACTGTCTCTCTCTATCTATGTTACCTCACATCACTGCACCATACCCTGGTAGAGACATGAGTTGGGTTGGCCCCCTAAAAATGTTGTTACGGGGCCCACAAAGTTCTAGTTACGCCCCTGGTTATCATCTTCCACTTTATCACTTCTCCAGGCTTAATAAATCTGGTCCTTTATCTTTCTCCACTTTACCTCTCTTGAAGATTTGATAAATATCCCCATATATCCATAAAACAGATCCAGTAACTGTAATGTACTAACAGGATTTCAGAAAGATGAAGACAGTGACAAGCCCTACATTTTCTATGTTGCATTGTATCGCATTCACTGTTCTGTGGAGTATCCGGTCTATAGATCTACACTAAAAAGGTCTACAGTCAATAGGTTGACCACTAATGGTTGACATGCATTAGGTCGACAGGCAGTGCCGTTTCTGGCAACCGCACGGGGCACCCGCCACGGCACTTCCTGAGCACTTTCAAACCCCACTCCCCTCTCCTCCCGAGTGCCCAGCTCGGGGGGCGGGGTTTCGCGGAATGACGCGTTTGCGTCGTGACGTCACGACGCAATCGCGTCATTCCGCAAAACCCCGCCCCCCGAGCTGGGCACTCGGGAGGAGGGAGAAGGGGGAGCCAAGCCAGCCAGTTCTGCGCAGACGAGGGAGAGGCGGCTGAAGAGCGGGAAGAACCGCTTTAAATGTAAGTCAGCCCCTCTCCCTCTCTCTCTCTCCCCCCCCCCCCCCCCCCACCACCTGCCGTACTGTGTAAAATGGGGACACCTGTCTGCCGGAATGTGTAAAATGGGGACACTTGTCTGTCGTAATATGTAAAATGGAGACACTTGCCTGCCGCAATGTGTAAAATGGGGACACTTTCCTGCCGCAATGTGTAAAATGGGGGCACGTGCCTGCCGCAATGTGTAAAATGGGGACACTTGCCTGTTGTACTGTGTAAAATGGGGGCACGTGCCTGCCGAAAGGTGTAAAATGGTGACACTTTCCTGCCGCAATGTGTAAAATGGGGACTTTTTTTTTTTAATCCTGTGGTGGCCGTGATGATGAGATCAGATGAGGCCACGCCCATCTTAACAAAGCCACGCTGTGTAAAATGAGGACTTTTTTTTTCTTATCCTGTGGTGGCCGTGATGATGAGATCAGATGAGGCCACGCCCATCTTAACAAAGCCACGCCCATTTTAACGCGCATACTTTTCCTCTTTAGATCTATGGGGGGGGGGCATTTTTTAATGTGAATTGGGGGGGCGCATTTTTAAATCTCGCACTGGGAGCCAAATTGGCTAGAAACGGCCCTGTCGACAGGGTTAAAGGGTCAACATGTTAAAGCTAGACAGTTCACAAGGTCAACAGGGTAAAAGGGCATCATGACAATATGGTCAACATAAGTTGTTTGGATTTTCATTTTTTTTTCAACTTTTTCGTACTTTACCAACAATGTGGACTACGATTGGGAATAGTAACATGTGCCCAGTGCAGCGAGCCACCTTGCCTGATGCATTAGCGAGGGGACGCAGTACACTAATGGGGCTTTTTTTGTGGCAGAAAAGTGACAAAACACCCGAAAAAAATAAAATAATAATAATTGTCTACCTTTTTGTGTCGACAATTTCCACGTCGACCTTTTGACCCTGTCAATCTTTTCTACTGTACCTATTCCATGTTGACCTCTTGACCCTGTCGACCTAATGCATGTCAACCATTAGTGGCTGACCTATTCACTATAGACCATTTTTTGTGTGCATCTAATAATCCACATGCATTCCCTGAATGGATAGACATTATTATGGCACATTTATGAAAAATACTACACTTTCCTAGTACAGTATAGAAACCAAGAGCCAACACCTGATCGGTCACTAAGATCATGACTAAAGTATAACAACTCATGAAGCACTGCATACGCTACACAAACCCCAATGAATACAAGTAGTGTACGTATTAAGGGTTAAACTCACAGATATTGCTTTTGTAAGCAGAATTCCAATGGGTGTGGTTCATCAAATCGACAGTATATAGGTCGACAATGTTTAGGTCGACCACTATAGGTCGACAGTCACTAGGTCGACATGGATGGAAGGTCGACAGGGTTTCTAGGTCGACATGTGCTAGGTCAACAGGTCTAAAGGTCGACATGAGGTTTAATTTTTTTTTGGGTGTCGCTTTCTTCGTATAGTGCTCCGCGTCCCCTCGCATGGCTCGCTTCGCCCGCCATGCTTCGGGCGTGGTGCCTTCGCTCCGCTACCGCTTCGCTCGGCACAGATTACCATTCCAATCGTAGTCCACGTGGATCGTTTAGTATGAAAAAATTCAAAAAAGAAAAATTTTTTGAAAAACTCATGTCGACCTTTAGACCTGTCGACCTAGCACACGTCGACCTAGAAACCCTGTCGACCTTCCATCCACGTCGACCTATTGACTGTCGACCTGTAGTGGTCGACCTAAACATTGTCGACCTAGACAGTGTCGACCTTCAGACCGGATCCCATTCCAATATGAGCAACTGGAATAATGAAGCACAATTAAGCTTATTTGTTTTACATTTTGTACCTGACCTTTACTATATATATATATGTAAATACATGTATGGAATAGATAGATAGATAGATAGATAGATAGATAGATAGATAGATAGATAGATAGATAGATAGATCATTTCCAAGAAAAACAGCTGTATTAACCTATGACGGCATAAATTAAGTCATATTGTTATGTAACACCATTTATGAAGGCTCACTTAATTAGCCAAACGGGTGTAGTATGTTATGCCGGCAGTCGGGCTCACGGCGGCCAGCATACCGGCGCCGGAATCCTGACCGCCAGCATGCCGACAGCTGGGCGAGCGCAAATGAGCCCCTTGCTGGCGAGCGCATCTATTCTCCCTCCTGGGGGGTCATGGACCCACAAGAGGTAAAACAGCTGTCGGTATGTTGGCGGTCGGGATTCCGGCGCCGGTATGCTGGTCGTCGGGAGCCCAGCCGCCGGCAAACTGAAGACAACCCGGCCAAACAGTTGACCCATGCAAGGTATGGAAGTAAGCAGAACAATAAATAGATATATATGGAAAGATACAGTGATATATACATATATATATATATATATATATATATATATATATATATATAAATACTGTGTGGATAAACTGAAATATTTTTGTTACAAATAATGGCCCTTTTCACAGTTATTTCAAAATAGCCACTCATTTTTTTGCCTTAATTCTCTGTATAATCTCCCATTCATGAATACAGATTAGGTATTTGACATTAGTCGTGACTGAGGTTCCTGCTGGGAATGAAACATTGAATTAGTTCTGTGAGTGCCTACAAATAAGAATACTGAGCAGTACTGTATGAGCAGTCCCCACAATAATGTATAATTCCCTATATTACCTCTTTGGCATGTTGGAACGAAGGACGAAGCTTTCTCTAGGGTCTACAGTATATTCTTGCACTTGCAGTAAGAGAATAATTCATAAGTGATCCTCGCCCTACAAGTGTTTTCTGGCACATTTTTGTTGACTGCATAATTTTGCTAAGCAACTTCGGATGCAAGCTGCACTGATCAAACAAGGTGCACCGAGCATGAATTATATTTAACAAGTGTGGCTAATGTTTATTCAGGTCTCTTTATGAAATGAGACAGTGTTACGCAATGTCTGCATTTTATTACAATATTTACCAATACTTTGAATGACTGGTAATGAATGTACCTATTGTTGTTTATGAATATAATATGATTGAGAATTAAATTCATTGCAGCTCAAGTCATGCCGTATTACTTTGAGGATCAATTGTCTTTGGTCTTAAGCAGCTGCTGGCCTATTATATAAGTTCTGTGTTTATTCATTTACAGTAAACAAAAAGGTATAGAGCATGTTTATTGAATAACTAAGTATACAGATGTGGATAAAACCACAGGGAACCAGCGCTCAAACCCTATTTGTAGTGGTGAATGATACGGTTATAAAGTGAAGCTAAAATCAATAATGAAAAAGCAGGTAATATACTTAAGGTTGTTTATTCTAAGATGCTGAGATACTTTCTTTCCCAACAGGTATAAATTCGGTTTAAAAGTCAATCAGTGATTGGGGCACGCTCCTGGTTTGAGCTTAAATTCTGAAGTGCAAGGTTCAATTGAAAGAACAAATGCTGTAATCTTTGTAAAGTCGAGAAAAAGAAAAAGAAAAAATGCCACAAAAAAATATTAATGATAATATGTACTAAAGTCCAAACGGTTTACAAGTCTATACAGACAGCGGCGTCCCGCTAATCTGTGCTCTGAAGTGAAGGATTCTCTTGTGAAGTGATGAACAGTTGACAGCGGTAGTGTATGCTTTGGTTAGAGTGGAGAATAAGGACCCTGGACTGGCGCTATTCCTCCTGCAGCACGTCCCACAGTAGAGCGCCCGAATCAGGCCCGCTCTGTGGGGCCGCTGACCTGGGGTGTGCGCCTGTCACAGAGGCGAAGTGGACCCGGCCGGGGCTCTCCGAGCGGCTGGCCGCGCCTCTCCTCCTCCTACAGGGACTTACCTTCTCCCTTCCCCTCCGCCTTCCACTCTCCTCTGTCTCGGGCTTCTTCCGTCGCCTGGCAACCGGTTGCTTCCGGAACTCCGGATCACGTGACCGGATGGTTTGCGGAAAGGATTAGCAGTACTGTCCTTCTTTGTAGTGAATATTCGTCCTCAGTCCAATGTAGTATAGATGGGTAGCTCCAACGCGTTTCGACCTGTTAGGGTCTTCCTGTTAGGCACTTCAGAATTTAAGCTCAAACCAGGAGCGTGCCCCAATCACTGATTGACTTTTAAACCGAATTTATACCTGTTGGGAAAGAAAGTATCTCAGCATCTTAGAATAAACAACCTTAAGTATATTACCTGCTTTTTCATTATTGATTTTAGCTTCACTTTATAACCGTATCATTCACCACTACAAATAGGGTTTGAGCGCTGGTTCCCTGTGGTTTTATCCACATCTGTATACTTACCATTTAAGGGGGGGTGGGACACCCCTCATTACCAGCAGCACAGCCCGCCTCAGATTAACACCTCAGTGCGCAGAGAACCCATTTCTGTATTATTGAATAACTAGTTACCAGCCCGTCAAAATGACAGAACAACATAACAGTAATGTCAGCGCCGGAAACTGTGCGCACCAGACTGGAGGAAAACCTGGATAGCTCCGTTGGGTGCCATCTAGTGACCATCAGCATGCAAAACACTTGAATTCCCCCCATAGAGGTGAGGAGCAGTGTTAGTCTTTCAATATATAGGATATTTGCGCATGCCCTCCAAAGATTGGTGTTTTCGGGGGGTACCCACAAATATCAACGGATCCCCTGGATGCACCTCCGATATCTGCTACAGTTCCTCCATCTCCCAGAGCAGAAGTTTTCCCCATAGGTTTCTTTGGGGTCTGCTAGGCATGTCGGAATTACCAGGATCTAAAATAAGAAGCCTGTTGTAGCCAGGTTCCAATGTATAGATAGACAGTGTCTAGATAGTCAATAGGTCGACACCATATGGTCAACATGCATTAGGTCGACATGGTCAAAAGGTCGACATGGTCAAAAGGCCAACAGGTGAAAGGTATGTTTCAAAAGGTTGACATGACAATGATCAAAACATATGTTGTTTTTTTTTGGGGGGGGGGGGGTTTCACATATTTTTCAACTTTTGCTTGATTTACCATCCACAGGGACTGCGACTGGTAATAGTAACCTTGCAGCAAGTGAAGCGAGTCTGCGAGGGTATACATTTCCACTAATTGTGGTCACATATGATGACACATAGAAAATGACACCCCAAAATTTTTTTACAAATTGTGTTGACCATTTTTGTGTTGACCATTTCCAAGTTGACCTTTTGAACCTGTTCACTTTTTTGTATTGTCTGAAGCAGAAAGTAAAGTGATTGCGGAAGCAAACACTTAATTTCTACTGATCGCCAAGATGGGCTCTAATCATATATTGCCTTATCAGGGTTCCAGTCTATGTGTTGACATTCAGAGTGTTGACATAAAAAATGATGACACCAGAATGTTGACATATTTAGAATATCAACAGATAATCTGTCAACATCCACAATGTTGAATTTGACATACTAACAGATTCTCAAAAATCTCACCATATTTCCCTCGTTTTTCCATGACTGCGCCATACTCATTGTGGGCGGACACATGCAAATTCAGTGTGGTGTGGCAGAAATTTGGTTACTTGAACAAAAATTGCTTAGTGTGTAGCTCAGATATTGAAATCTTCAATTTAGTGAAAAATTACCCTGATTGCTGGGTCGACCCATAAAATCTGACAGTGTGTACCCAGCTTTATGCAGCAATTAGGGTTGGGGAAAGGATTAGGCTGCAATTAGGGTTAGAGTTCGACTACAAATCGGGTTAGAGTTAGGCTGCAATTAGGGAGTTAGACTGCAATTAGGGTTAGAGTTGGCCTGCAATTAGGGAGTTAGACTGCAATTAGGGTTAGAGTTAGGCTGCAATTAGGGTTAGAGTTAAGGTCCATACACACTTAACGATAAAATGAGCGACGTCGCTCATTTTCCCCCTCCTTGAACGACGTCGCTCATTTTATCATCAAGTGTGTATGCCGCCAGCGACGACCGATAGGGCATGCATGAAGGATGTGGACTGTCGTCCACGACCTTCATGCAGGGCTGGCGGGGGCGTGACGTCACTGAGCGATATGAGCGGTCATATCGCTCAGTGCGTACAGGCGGCCGCCGACCGGCCGGCCCGGGAGGGGGAAACGTTAGACGATGTCGCTCACAGAGCGACATCGTCTAATGTGTATGGGCCTTTAGGCTGCAATTAGGGAGTTAGACTGCAATTAGGGTTACAGTTGGGCTGCAATTAGGGAGTTAGACTGCAATTAGGGTTAGAGTTGGGCTGCAATTAGGGAGTTAGACTGCAATTAGGGTTAGAGTTAGGCTGCAATTAGGGAATTAGGCTGCAATTAAGGTTAGAGTTAGGCTGCAATTAGGGAGGTAGACTGTAATTAGGGTTATAGTTAGGCTGCAATCAGGCCCGGCGCTACCCGCTCAGCGAAGGGATGCAGTGCAGGGAGGCGCTGGGAGGGAGAGGCGCTTACCCTGCTTTGCATCCCTTCCCTGCTGCGCCGTCCTGACCCCACTGCTGCTGCTGCTGCCAGCTGCTGTGCGGCGCTGGCAGCATGAAAAGCCCAGTCCCCCCTTCCCCTCACCTGTGTGTCAGTGGCAGAGTGGCTCGGCTCGGTACATATCAAAGGAGGGGGCGGAGCTACACGGACCGGAATGGGCGGAGCTAAACGATACAGAGGGGGCGGAGCTACACGGACCAGGCTGCTGCAGTGCTGTACTGAGGGAGACAGTGGCTTAGGTAAGTGGAGGGTGACAGAGAAATGTGTGTGTGTGTGTGTGTGTGTGTATATATATATATGGTGGGTGTGTATGTGTGTCTATATGTGTGAATTGTGTGTGCGCGCGCACGTGCTTTATAGAGATGAGCGGGTTCGGTTCCTCGGAAACCGAACCCGCCCGAACTTCATGTTTTTTTACACGGGTCCGAGCGACTCGGATCTTCCCGCCTTGCTCGGTTAACCCGAGCGCGCCCGAACGTCATCATCCCGCTGTCGGATTCTCGCGAGGCTCGGATTCTATCGCGAGACTCGGATTCTATATAAGGAGCCGCGCGTCGCCGCCATTTTCACACGTGCATTGAGATTCATAGGGAGAGGACGTGGCTGGCGTCCTCTCCGTTTATAGAGAAGAGAGTGAGACTAGAGTAGAGAGAGACACAGTAGTAATTTTGGGGAGCATTAGGAGGAGTACTTTAGGAGGAGTACTACTACTTGCTGAAGTGATAGATAGATAGATAGTGTGACTGTATAATGTATATCTGACTTGTGGGGGAGACACTGACAGTGGGGAGCAGTTAGAGTCTGAGAGCAGGACTCAGGAGTACATATAACGTACAGTGCACACTTTTGCTGCCAGAGTGCCACACTGCCATTGTGACCACACTGACCACCAGTATAATATATATTGTGATTGTCTGCTTAGGAGTACTACTTGCAAGTTGCTGATAGTGTGACCAGTGACCTGACCACCAGTTTAATAATCACCACCAGTTTAATATATATAATATATATATATATAATTGTATATAATATATATATAATATTGTATACCACCTACCCGTTTTTGTTTTTTTTCTTTCTTCTTCTTTATACATACTACTATAGTAGCTTACTGTAGCAGTCTGCGGTGCTGCTGAGCTGACAGTGTCCAGCAGGTCCGTCATCAGTCATTACATGATAAATATATATTATATACCTGTCCGGCTGCAGTACTAGTGATATTATATATATATATATTGATTTCATCTCATTATCATCCAGTCTATATTAGCAGCAGACACAGTACGGTAGTCCACGGCTGTAGCTACCTCTGTGTCGGCAGTCGCTGGTCCATCCATAATTGTATACCACCTACCCGTGGTTTTTTTTTTTCTTTCTTCTTTATACATACTACTATAGTAGCTTACTGTAGCAGTCTGCGGTGCTGCTGAGCTGACAGTGTCCAGCAGGTCCGTCATCAGTCATTAGTACATAATAAATATATATTATATACCTGTCCGGCTGCAGTACTAGTGTGATATTATATATATATATATATATATATATTGATTTCATCTCATTATCATCCAGTCTATATTAGCAGCAGACACAGTACGGTAGTCCACGGCTGTAGCTACCTCTGTGTCGGCAGTCGCTGGTCCATCCATAATTGTATACCACCTACCCGTGTTTTTTTTTTTTTCTTTCTTCTTGATACATACTACTATAGTAGCTTACTGTAGCAGTCTGCGGTGCTGCTGAGCTGACAGTGTCCAGCAGGTCCGTCATCAGTCATTAGTACATAATAAATATATATTATATACCTGTCCGGCTGCAGTACTAGTGTGATATTATATATATATATATATTGATTTCATCTCATTATCATCCAGTCTATATTAGCAGCAGACACAGTACGGTAGTCCACGGCTATAGCTACCTCTGTGTCGGCAGTCGCTGGTCCATCCATAATTGTATACCACCTACCCGTGTTTTTTTTTTCTTTCTTCTTGATACATACTACTATAGTAGCTTACTGTAGCAGTCTGCGGTGCTGCTGAGCTGACAGTGTCCAGCAGGTCCGTCATCAGTCATTAGTACATAATAAATATATATTATATACCTGTCCGGCTGCAGTACTAGTGATATTATATATATATATATATATATATTGATTTCATCTCATTATCATCCAGTCTATATTAGCAGCAGACACAGTACGGTAGTCCACGGCTGTAGCTACCTCTGTGTCGGCAGTCGCTGGTCCATCCATAATTGTATACCACCTACCCGTGGTTTTTTTTCTTTCTTTCTTCTTTATACATACTACTATAGTAGCTTACTGTAGCAGTCTGCGGTGCTGCTGAGCTGACAGTGTCCAGCAGGTCCGTCATCAGTCATTAGTACGTAATAAATATATATTATATACCTGTCCGGCTGCAGTACTAGTGTGATATTATATATATATATATTGATTTCATCTCATTATCATCCAGTCTATATTAGCAGCAGACACAGTACGGTAGTCCACGGCTGTAGCTACCTCTGTGTCGGCAGTCGCTGGTCCATCCATAATTGTATACCACCTACCCGTGGTTTTTTTCTTTCTTTCTTCTTTATACATACTACTATAGTAGCTTACTGTAGCAGTCTGCGGTGCTGCTGAGCTGACAGTGTCCAGCAGGTCCGTCATCAGTCATTAGTACATAATAAATATAGCTACCTGTCCGGCTGCAGTACTAGTGTGATATAATATATATTGATTTCATCTCATTATCATCCAGTCTATATTAGCAGCAGACACAGTACGGTAGTCCACGGCTGTAGCTACCTCTGTGTCTTTTAGTTGTGCCTATTAAAATATGGAGAACAAAAATGTTGAGGTTCCAAAATTAGGGAAAGATCAAGATCCACTTCCACCTCGTGCTGAAGCTGCTGCCACTAGTCATGGCCGAGACGATGAAATGCCAGCAACGTCGTCTGCCAAGGCCGATGCCCAATGTCATAGTACAGAGCATGTAAAATCCAAAACACCAAATATCAGTAAAAAAAGGACTCCAAAATCTAAAATAAAATTGTCGGAGGAGAAGCGTAAACTTGCCAATATGCCATTTACCACACGGAGTGGCAAGGAACGGCTGAGGCCCTGGCCTATGTTCATGGCTAGTGGTTCAGCTTCACATGAGGATGGAAGCACTCAGCCTCTCGCTAGAAAACTGAAAAGACTCAAGCTGGCAAAAGCACCGCAAAGAACTGTGCGTTCTTCGAAATCCCAAATCCACAAGGAGAGTCCAATTGTGTCGGTTGCGATGCCTGACCTTCCCAACACTGGACGTGAAGAGCATGCGCCTTCCACCATTTGCACGCCCCCTGCAAGTGCTGGAAGGAGCACCCGCAGTCCAGTTCCTGATAGTCAGATTGAAGATGTCAGTGTTGAAGTACACCAGGATGAGGAGGATATGGGTGTTGCTGGCGCTGGGGAGGAAATTGACAAGGAGGATTCTGATGGTGAGGTGGTTTGTTTAAGTCAGGCACCCGGGGAGACACCTGTTGTCCGTGGGAGGAATAGGGCCGTTGACATGCCTGGTGAAAATACCAAAAAAATCAGCTCTTCGGTGTGGAAGTATTTCAACAGAAATGCGGACAACATTTGTCAAGCCGTGTGTTGCCTTTGTCAAGCTGTAATAAGTAGGGGTAAGGACGTTAACCACCTCGGAACATCCTCCCTTATACGTCACCTGCAGCGCATTCATAATAAGTCAGTGACAAGTTCAAAAACTTTGGGCGACAGCGGAAGCAGTCCACTGACCAGTAAATCCCTTCCTCTTGTAACCAAGCTCACGCAAACCACCCCACCAACTCCCTCAGTGTCAATTTCCTCCTTCCCCAGGAATGCCAATAGTCCTGCAGGCCATGTCACTGGCAATTCCGACGAGTCCTCTCCTGCCTGGGATTCCTCCGATGCATCCTTGCGTGTAACGCCTACTGCTGCTGGCGCTGCTGTTGTTGCTGCTGGGAGTCGATGGTCATCCCAGAGGGGAAGTCGTAAGACCACTTTTACTACTTCCACCAAGCAATTGACTGTCCAACAGTCCTTTGCGAGGAAGATGAAATATCACAGCAGTCATCCTGCTGCAAAGCGGATAACTGAGGCCTTGGCATCCTGGGTGGTGAGAAACGTGGTTCCGGTATCCATCATTACTGCAGAGCCAACTAGAGACTTGTTGGAGGTACTGTGTCCCCGGTACCAAATACCATCTAGGTTCCATTTCTCTAGGCAGGCGATACCGAAAATGTACACAGACCTCAGAAAAAGAGTCACCAGTGTCCTAAAAAATGCAGCTGTACCCAATGTCCACTTAACCACGGACATGTGGACAAGTGGAGCAGGGCAGGGTCAGGACTATATGACTGTGACAGCCCACTGGGTAGATGTATGGACTCCCGCCACAAGAACAGCAGCGGCGGCACCAGTAGCAGCATCTCGCAAACGCCAACTCTTTCCTAGGCAGGCTACGCTTTGTATCACCGGTTTCTAGAATACGCACACAGCTGAAAACCTCTTACGGCAACTGAGGAAGATCATCGCGGAATGGCTTACCCCAATTGGACTCTCCTGTGGATTTGTGGCATCGGACAACGCCAGCAATATTGTGTGTGCATTAAATATGGGCAAATTCCAGCACGTCCCATGTTTTGCACATACCTTGAATTTGGTGGTGCAGAATTTTTTAAAAAACGAGAGGGGCGTGCAAGAGATGCTGTCGGTGGCCAGAAGAATTGCGGGACACTTTCGGCGTACAGGCACCACGTACAGAAGACTGGAGCACCACCAAAAACGCCTGAACCTGCCCTGCCATCATCTGAAGCAAGAAGTGGTAACGAGGTGGAATTCAACCCTCTATATGCTTCAGAGGATGGAGGAGCAGCAAAAGCCTATTCAAGCCTATACAATTGAGCACGATATAGGAGGTGGAATGTACCTGTCTCAAGCGCAGTGGAGAATGATTTCAACGTTGTGCAAGGTTCTGCAACCTTTTGAACTTGCCACACGTGAAGTCAGTTCAGACACTGCCAGCCTGAGTCAGGTCATTCCCCTCATCAGGCTTTTGCAGAAGAAGCTGGAGGCATTGAAGGAGGAGCTAAAAGGGAGCGATTCCGCTAGGCATGTGGGACTTGTGGATGGAGCCCTTAATTCGCTTAACAAGGATTCACGGGTGGTCAATCTGTTGAAATCAGAGCACTACATTTTGGCCACCGTGCTCGATCCTAGATTTAAAACCTACCTTGGATCTCTCTTTCCGGCAGACACAAGTCTGCTGGGGTTCAAAGACCTGCTGGTGACAAAATTGTCAAGTCAAGCGGAACGCGACCTGTCAACATCTCCTCCTTCACATTCTCCCGCAACTGGGGGTGCGAGGAAAAGGCTCAGAATTCCGAGCCCACCCGCTGGCGGTGATGCAGGGCAGTCTGGAGCGACTGCTGATGCTGACATCTGGTCCGGACTGAAGGACCTGACAACGATTACGGACATGTCGTCTACTGTCACTGCATATGATTCTGTCACCATTGAAAGAATGGTGGAGGATTATATGAGTGACCGCATCCAAGTAGGCACGTCAGACAGTCCGTACTTATACTGGCAGGAAAAAGAGGCAATTTGGAGCCCCTTGCACAAACTGGCTTTATTCTACCTAAGTTGCCCTCCCACAAGTGTGTACTCCGAAAGAGTGTTTAGTGCCGCCGCTCACCTTGTCAGCAATCGGCGTACGAGGTTACTTCCAGAAAATGTGGAGAAGATGATGTTCATTAAAATTAATTATAATCAATTCCTCCGTGGAGACATTGACCAGCAGCAATTGCCTCCACAAAGTACACAGGGAGCTGAGATGGTGGCTTCCAGTGGGGACGAATTGATAATCTGTGAGGAGCGGGATGTACACGGTGATATATCGGAGGATGATGATGAGGTGGACATCTTGCCTCTGTAGAGCCAGTTTGTGCAAGGAGAGATTAATTGCTTCTTTTTCGGTGGGGGTCCAAACCAACCCGTCATTTCAGTCACAGTCGTGTGGCAGACCCTGTCACTGAAATGATGGGTTGGTTAAAGTGTGCATGTCCTGTTTATACAACATAAGGGTGGGTGGGAGGGCCCAAGGACAATTCCATCTTGCACCTCTTTTTTCTTTCATTTTTATTTGCGTCATGTGCTGTTTGGGGAGTGTTTTTTGGAAGGGCCATCCTGCGTAACACTGCAGTGCCACTCCTAGATGGGCCCGGTGTTTGTGTCGGCCACTAGGGTCGCTTATCTTACTCACACAGCTACCTCATTGCGCCTCTTTTTTTCTTCTTTGCGTCATGTGCTGTTTGGGGAGTGTTTTTTGGAAGGGCCATCCTGCGTGACACTGCAGTGCCACTCCTAGATGGGCCCGGTGTTTGTGTCGGCCACTAGGGTCGCTTATCTTACTCACACAGCTACCTCATTGCGCCTCTTTTTTTCTTCTTTGCATCATGTGCTGTTTGGGGAGTGTTTTTTGGAAGGGCCATCCTGCGTGACACTGCAGTGCCACTCCTAGATGGGCCAGGTGTTTGTGTCGGCCACTAGGGTCGCTTATCTTACTCACACAGCTACCTCATTGCGCCTCTTTTTTTCTTCTTTGCGTCATG
Source organism: Pseudophryne corroboree (assembly GCF_028390025.1). Classification (NCBI taxonomy): domain Eukaryota; kingdom Metazoa; phylum Chordata; class Amphibia; order Anura; family Myobatrachidae; genus Pseudophryne; species Pseudophryne corroboree. The sequence goes on along the minus strand of NC_086452.1, from coordinate 411,586,615 downwards.
TGCTGTTTGGGGAGGGTTTTTTGGAAGGGCCATCCTGCGTGACACTGCAGTGCCACTCCTAGATGGGCCAGGTGTTTGTGTCGGCCACTAGGGTCGCTTATCTTACTCACACAGCTACCTCATTGCGCCTCTTTTTTTCTTCTTTGCGTCATGTGCTGTTTGGGGAGGGTTTTTTGGAAGGGCCATCCTGCGTGACACTGCAGTGCCACTCCTAGATGGGCCCGGTGTTTGTGTCGGCCACTAGGGTCGCTTATCTTACTCACACAGCTACCTCATTGCGCCTCTTTTTTTCTTTGCGTCATGTGCTGTTTGGGGAGTGTTTTTTGGAAGGGCCATCCTGCGTGACACTGCAGTGCCACTCCTAGATGGGCCCGGTGTTTGTGTCGGCCACTAGGGTCGCTTAGCTTAGTCATCCAGCGACCTCGGTGCAAATTTTAGGACTAAAAATAATATTGTGAGGTGTGAGGTATTCAGAATAGACTGAAAATGAGTGGAAATTATGGTTTTTGAGGTTAATAATACTTTGGGATCAAAATGACCCCCAAATTCTATGATTTAAGCTGTTTTTTAGTGTTTTTTGAAAAAAACACCCGAATCCAAAACACACCCGAATCCGACAAAAAAAATTCGGTGAGGTTTTGCCAAAACGCGTTCGAACCCAAAACACGGCCGCGGAACCGAACCCAAAACCAAAACACAAAACCCGAAAAATTTCAAGTGCACATCTCTAGTGCTTTATGGACGCTACTACTGGGGGGGTGCATTACGTGTAAGGACGCAACTACAGGGGGGGCATTACATATAATGACGCTACTACTACAGGGGCGGCATTACGTATAAGGACGCCACTACAGGGGGGGCATTACGTATAACGACGCTACTACTACTGGGGGGGGCATTACATATAAGGACGCCACTACAGGGGGGGCATTACGTATAACGACGCTACTTCTACTGGGGGGGCATCACATGTAAGGACACTACTACTACTGGGGGGGCATCACATGTAAGGACACTACTACTACTGGGAGGGCCATTACGTATAAGGACGCTACTACTACTGGGGGGGTATTATGTACAAGGACACTACTACTACTGGGGGGGCCATTACGTATAAGGACGCTACTACTACTGGGGGTGCACTACGTATAAGCACGCTACTACTACTTGGAGTGCACTACGTATAAGGACGCTACTACTACTGGGGGGCATTACGTATAAGGATGCTACTACTACTGTGGGTGCATTATGTATAAAGACGCTACTACTACTGGGGGGCATTACGTATAAGGATGCTACTACTACTGGGGGGGCCATTATGTGTAAGGACGCTACTACTACTGGAAGGGGCATTATGTATAAGGGCGCTACTACTACTTGGAGTGCACTACGTATAAGGACGCTACTACTACTGGTGGAGGCATTACGTATAAGGACGCTACTACTACTGGGGAGGCATTATGTATAAGGACGCTACTACTACTGGGGGGGGCATTATGCATAAGGACGCTACTACTACGGGTGGGGCATTACGTATAAGATAAATAAGATTGTGCTACATTTTGGCGTAATTTTAAATGGGGGTACTTTTGTGTTGCCATGCCCCTTGTGAGACCACACCCCTTTTCCTGGCGCACGCCAAAGGAATATGGGAGGGCGCAAATTTATAGTTTGCAGGGGGGCGCCGAACACCCTAGCACCGGCCCTGGCTGCAATTCGGATTATAGTTAGGCTGCAATTAGGGTTAGAGTTAGGCTGCAATTAGGGAGTTAGGCTGCAATTAAGGTTAGAGTTAGGCTGCAATTAGGGTTAGAGTTAGACTACAATTAGGGTTACAGTTAGGCTGCAATTAGGGTTAGACTTAGGCTGTAATTTGGGTTAGACTTAAGGCCCGTACACACTGGTCGATGTATCGGCCGTTCTCTTGAACGGCCGATACATCGCGGGACCGTCGGCCAGTGTGTACAGGCGATACGTCTGTGAACTCCGTCGTTCACAGACGTATCGCGTCGGCCGCGCAGCACAGCCGACAGCCAATATATCTAACGATATATTGGCGCGTCGCTGTGTGTGTACGGGGCGGTCGTCCGACCGCCCGTACACATGCTGCGGCGGCCGGCGGTGATTGACAGGTGAACTGGGCGGGCGCGAGCGCCCGCCCGCCCAGTTCATGACGTCAGTCCCCCGACGGATCGGGCTGTGTGTATGCACAGCACACTGCCCGATCCGTACATAGATATATCTGCAGATCAATTGATCTGCAGATATATCTAATAGTGTGTACCCACCTTTAGGCTGTAATTAGGGTTAGAGACAGGGTTAGGCTGCAGTTAGGGTTAGAGACAGGGTTAGGCTGCAGTTAGGGTTAGAGGTAGGGTTAGTTAGGGTTAGAGGTAGGGTTAGGCTGCAGTTAGGGTTAGAGGTAGGGTTAGGCTGCAGTTAGGGTTAGAGGTAGGGTTAGTTAGGGTTAGAGGTAGGGTTAGGCTGCAGTTAGGGTTAGAGGTAGGGTTAGTTAGGGTTAGAGGTAGGGTTAGGCTGCAGTTAGGGTTAGAGGTAGGGTTAGTTAGGGTTAGAGGTAGGGTTAGGCTGCAGTTAGGGTTAGAGATAGGGTTAGTTAGGGTTAGAGGTAGGGTTAGGCTGCAGTTAGGGTTAGAGATTGGGTTAGGCTGCAGTTAGGGTTAGAGATAGGGTTAGGCTGCAGTTAGGGTTAGAGATTGGGTTAGGCTGCAGTTAGGGTTAGAGACAGGGTTAGGCTGCAGTTAGGGTTAGAGATAGGGTTAGGCTGCAGTTAGGGTTAGAGATTGGGCTAGGCCGAAATTAGGGTTGTAGTTGGAGAAGTGCGGCAGGCACTTTTCGTGTTTTGTGTTTTGGTTCTAATTCCCACCTCGTGTTTTGTTTTTGGCTTGGTTTTGCCAAAACCACCCTTTCGTGTTTTAGTTTTAGTTTTGGTTTTGAATCTGGATGATTTTTGAAAAAAAAAAACACCATAAAAACAGTTAAAACCACAGAATTTGGGGGTAATTTTGCTCCTACGGTATTATAAACCTCAATAACATTCATTTCCACTCATTTCCAGTCTATTCTGAACTCCTCACAATATTGTTTTTAGGCCAAAAGGTTGCACTGAGGTGGCTGTATGACTAAGCTAAAAGACACAAGTGTGCGGCACAAAAACCTGGCCCATCTAGAAGTGGCACTGCAGTGTCAGACAGGATGGCACTTAAAAAAACTAGGCCCCAAACAGCACATGATGCAAAGAAGAAAAAGAGGTGCAAGATGGAATTGTCCTTGGGCCCTCCCATCCACCCTTATGTTGTATAAACAGGACATGCACACTTTAACAAACCAATCATTTTAGCGACAGGGTCTGCCACACGACTGTGGCTGAAATTACTGCTTCTTTTTTGGTGGGGGCCCAAACAAACCAATCAATCTCTCTTTGCACAAACTGGCTCTACAGAGGCAAGATGTTGACCTCATCCTCATCCTCCGATTCCTCACCCCTTCCAGTGTGTACATCCTTCTCCTCACAGAGTATTAATTCGTCCCCATTGGAATCCACCATCACAGGGCCCTGTGTACTTTCTGGAGGCAATTGCTGGTCAAGATCTTCCCGGAGGAATTTATAATTCATTTTGATGAACATCATCTTCTCCACATTTACTGGAAGTAACCTCCTACGTCGATCGCTGACAAGGTTACCGGCTGCACTAAACAGTCTTTCGGAGTACACACTGGAGGGGGGGAGGCAACTTAGGTAAAATAAAGCCAGTTTGTGTAAGGGCCTCCAAATTGCCTCTATTTCCTGCCAGTATAAGTACGGACTGTCTGACATGCCTAATTGGATGCTGTCACTCATATAATCCTCCACCATTCTTTCAATGGTGACAGAATCATATGCAGTGACAGCAGACATGTCAGTAATCGTTGGCAGGTCCTTCAGTCCGGACCAGATGTCAGCACTCGCTCCTGACTGCCCTGCATCACCGTCAGTGGGTGGGCTAGGAAATCTTATTCTTTTCCTCGCAGTGCCAGTTGCGGGAGAAAATGAAGGAGGAGCTGTTGACGGGTCACGTTCCTCTTGAGTTGGCAATTTTCTCACCAACAGGTCTTTGAACCTTTCGGAAAGAGAGATACAACATAGGCTTTAAACCTAGGATCGAGCACGGTGGCCAAAATGTAGTGCTCTGATTTCAACAGATTGACCACCCTTGAACCCTGGCAAAGCGAATGAAGAGCTCCATCCACAAGTCCCACGTACTTCGCGGAATCACTCTGTCTTAGCTCATCCTTCAATTTATCTAGCTGCTTCTGCAAAAGCCTGATGAGGGGAATGACCTGACTCAAGCTGGCAGTGTCTGAACTGACTTCACGTGTGGCAAAGTTCGAAGGGTTGGAGAACCTTGCACAAGACGGAAATCATTCTCCACTGCGCTTGAGTCAGGTGCATTCCCCCTCCTTTGCCTATATCGTAGGTGGATGTATAGGCTTGAATGGCCTTTTGCTGCTCCTCCATCCTCTGAAGCATATAGAGTGTTGAATTCCACCTCGTTACCACCTCTTGCTTCAGGTGATGGCAGGGCAGGTTCAGGAGTGTTTGATGGCGCTCCAGTGTTTGGCACGCGGTGGCTGAATACCGAAAGTGGCCCGCAATTTTTTGGGCCACCGACAGCATCTCCTGCATGCCCGTCATTTTTAAAAAAATTCTGCACCACCAAATTAATTGTATGTGCAAAACATGGGACGTGCTGGAATTTGTCCAGATGTAATGCACACACAATATTGATGGCGTTGTCCAATATCACAAATCCCCAGGAGAGTCTAATTGGGGTAAGCCATTGTGCAATGATGTCCCTCAGTTTCTGTAAAAGGTTGTCAGCGGTGTGCCTCTTACAGAAAGCGGTGATACATAGCGTAGCCTGCCTAGGAACAAGTTGGCGTTTGCGAGATGCTGCTACTCGTGCTGCTGCTGTTGTTGTTGCAGGAGGCCATACATCTACCTAGTGGACTGTCACAGTCATATAGTCCTTAGTCTGCCCTGCTCCACTTGTCCCCATGTCCGTGGTTAAGTGGACAGTGGGTACATCTGCATTTTTTAGGACACTGAGGACACTTTTTCTGACGTCTCTGTACATTCTCGATATCGCCTGCCTAGTAAAGTGGAACCTAGATGGGATTTGATACCAAGGACACAGTACCTCAAAGAATTCTCTAAGTCCCACTGAACTAATGGCGGATACCGGACGCACGTCTAACACCAGCGTAGCTGTCATGGCCTCAGTAATCCACTTTGCAACAGGATGACTGCTGTCATACAGTATTTCATCTTCCTCACAAAAGACTGTTGGACAGTCAATTGCTTAGTTGAAGTAGTACATGTGGTCTTCTGACTTCCCCGCTGGGATGACGATCGACTCCCAGCAGCAACAACAACAACAACAGCAACAGCAGGCGTACCACACAAGGATCCTCCGGAGGAATCCCGGTTAGGAGAGGACTCCTCAGTCTTACCAGTGACATGGCCTGCAGGACTACTGACGTTCCTGACTGAGGAGGAAGTTGACGTTGAAGGAGTTGGTGGTGTGGCTTGCAGAAGCTTGGGTCAAGAGGAAGAAGGGATTTAGGTGTCAGTGGACTGCTTACGCTCTTACCCAAAGTTTCACAACTTGACACTGACTTCTGATGAATGCGCTGCAGGTGACGTATAAGGGAAGATGTTTCTAGGTGGTTAATGTCCTTACCCCTACTTATTACAGATTGACAGAGGCAACACATGGCTTGACACCTGTTGTCCGGATTTGTGGAGAAATAATTCCACACTGAAGAGGTGGCTTTTTGGTATTTTGCCCAGGCATCACAATGGGCTTCTTCATCCAAGGACAACAGGTGTCTCCCCCTGTGCCTCATTTAAACAAACCACATCACCATCAGAATTCTCATCGACAACTTCCTCCTCAGCGCCAGCAACACCCATATCCTCATCCTGGTGTACTTCAACAGTGACATCTTCAATTTGAATATTCAGAAACTGGACTGTGGGTGCTACTTCCAGCACTTGCAGGGGGCGTGCAAATGGTGGAAGGAGCCACCTCTTCCCGTCCAGTGTTGGGAAGGTCAGGCATTGCAACCGCCGACACACTTGTACTCTCCTTGGGGATTTGTGATACCATCTTAGAACGCACAGTTCTTTGCTGTGCTTTTTCCAGCTTAACTCTTATCATTTTTCTAGTGGGAGGATGAGGGCTTCCATCGTCATGTGAAGCTGAACCACTAGTCATGAACATAGGTCAGGGCCTTAGCCGTTCCTTGCCACTCTGTGTCATAAGTGGCATATTGGCAAGTTTACGTTTCTCCTCAGACCATTTCAATTTCTTTTTTTGGATCTTTTTACTGAACTTTGGCTTCTTGGATTTTACGTGCCCTGTACTATCACATTGGGCATCGGCCTTGGCAGACGACGTTGATGGCATTTCATCGTCTATGTCATGACTAGTGGCAGCAGCTTCAGCACTAGGAAGAAGTGGTTCTTGATCTTTCTGTATTTTATCCTCCATTATTTTTCTGGAGTTATATAACAATATGCGGTACAGGAGGGCGTACTTCTACACCACACAGGGCAAACCCTATGAAAATTAATTGGATTAAATACTAATAACTCCTTTATTTGGAGTATATAATATACAGCACAGGACAGCACCACTGAACTTATATGGCAGCACCACTGGACTGGACTTATACGGCATTATATGGACTTATATGGAATTATATGCAGGATCACTGGATTTATACGCCAGTACCACTGGAATTATACAGCAGGATCACTGGATTTATACGCCAGTACCACTGGAATTATACGGCAGGATCACTGGATTTATACGGCAATACCGCTGGACATATACGGCAGTATCAATGGACATATACGGCAGTATTACTGGACATATACGGCAGTACCACTGGACATATACGGCAGTATCACTGGACTGGATTTATACACCAGTACCACTGGAATTATACGTCATGGTCACTGGAATTATACGGCAGAATCACTGGAATTATACGGCAGTACTACTGGATTTACACAGCAGTACCACTGGACATATATACGGCAGTATCACAGGACTGGATTTATATGCCAGTACCACTGGACTTATACGGCAGGATCACTGGATTTATACGTCAGGATTACTGGATTTATACGCCAGTACCACTGTAATTATATGGCAGGATCACTGTAATTATACGGCAGGATCACTGGATTTATACGGCAATTCCGCTGGACATATACGGCAGTATCAATGGACATATACGGCAGTACCACTGGACATATACGGCAGTATCACTGGACTGGATTTATACGCCAGTACCACTGGAATTATACGGCAGTATCACTGGATTTATACGCCAGTACCACTGTAATTATACAGCAGGATCACTGGAATTATACGGCAGGATCACTGGATTTATACGCCAGTGCCACCGGAATTATACTTCAGGATCAATGGACTTATATGGCAGGATCACTGCAATTATACGGAAGGATCACTGGAATTATAAGGCAGGATCACTGGAATTAGACGGCAGGATCACTGGATTTATACACCAGTACCAGTGGAATTATATGGCAGGATCACTGGATTTATACGCCAGTGCCACCGGAATTATACGGCAGGATCACTGGATTTATACACCAGTACCAGTGGAAGTATATGGCAGGATCACTGGATTTATACACCAGTACCAGTGGAATTATATGGCAGGATCACTGGATTTATACGCCAGTGCCACCGGAATTAGACGGCAGGATCACTGGATTTATACACCAGTACCAGTGGAAGTATATGGCAGGATCACTGGATTTATACGCCAGTGCCACCGAAATTATACGGCAGGATCAATGGACTTATATGGCAGGATCACTGCAATTATACGGAAGGATCACTGGAATTATAAGGCAGGATCACTGGAATTAGATGGCAGGATCACTGGACTTATACGCCAGTACCAGTGGAATTATATGGCAGGATCACTGGATTTATACAGCAGTACCGCTGGACATATACGGCAGTATCAATGGACATATACAGCAGTATCATTGGGCATATACGGCAGTACCACTGGACATATACGGCAGTATCAGTGGACTGGACTTATACACCAGTACCACTGGAATTATATGGCAGGATCACTGGATTTATACGCCAGTGCCACTGGAATTATACGGCAGGATCACTGGAATTATATGGCAGGATCACTGGACTTATACGCCAGTACCACTGGAATTATACGGCAGGATCATTGGAATTATACGGCAGGATCACTGGATTTATTCGGCAGTACCGCTGGACATATATACGGCAGTATCAATGGACATATACGGCAGTATCATTGGACATATACGGCAGTACCACTGGACATATACGGCAGTATCAGTGGACTGGATTTATACACCAGTACCACTGGAATTATACGGCAGGATCACTGGATTTATACGCCAGTGCCACTGGTATTATACGGCAGGATCACTGGAATTATACGGCAGGATCACTGGAATTATACGGCAGTACCACTGGACATATACAGCAGCACAGGGACACCAACACTGGACTGATGCAGGACAACACAGCACCACTGCAATGGACTGGACTTACACAGCAGTACTGGACATATGGCAGCAGGGGACACCACCACTGTGACTATACTGATGCAGCACAACACACCACTGTGACTGGACTGATGCAGCACAAGACACCACCACTGGACTGATGCAGCACAACACAGCACCACTGGACTGGATTTATTCAGCAGCACTGGACATGTGCAGCAGAGGACACCACCACTGTGACTGGACTGATGCAGCACAAGACACTAACACTGAACTGATGCAGGACACTGAGGACGGAGACAAGTCCTCTCTCTACACTCTCCAATGCCGGAGTGAAAATGGCGGCGATGCGCGGCAGCTTATATGGAATCCGAACCCTGCGAGAATCCAACAGCAGGATGATGACGTTTTGCCTCGTTCTGGTTTCCGGGTCAGGCGGGAAAAACCGGGCTCGGTTAGTGAAGTCCGGTAGGGTTCGGTTCTCTGAGAACCGAACCCGCTCATCTCTAGTTGTAGTTAGGGTTAGGCTGCAATTAGGGATATGGTTAGCTTTAAGATAAAATAGTACTTCATAGTGTTGACATTGTGAAAATGACATTATGGACATATGTTGACATTTTGAACATGTTGACATTATGGTGTCGAAATATTGAACGTGAACTTTCTACATATTGATATATTATACCCAACCCCTTTATCATGCTGGTTCCCATCTGTGCTTATTTTAATCCATTTATATCAAAGGCATACTGTAACTGATTCATTGTGTTGTCTTTGGATAAAACAAAATTAACATAACGAAAAAGGGGAAAACTTCTTTTGTTTTATTAACTAGCCCATGGCAATCCCGCTGTCCGTGAGATGGTGTTCCACAGTGTAAAATGCTAAAGCTTTCTGAACATAAGTGGGACATACTGTATGGGATTTAAATAGGAATTACTGTAATCAGAACCGTCAAAACATCTAGCGGGTCCAGGTACTTGGTGCATTGCCACAGGAGGGAGAACAGCTATGCCCTCTCGTTCAGTACTTACCAAAATTGGTGGGCATGGTCATGGCATAGCACTCTTCCCAGAGCCCAGGTAATCCTTACCAGGCACTGGCCGGCAACTTTCAGCCTGGGGGCCAGAAATACGTTTTTGGCCTAGGCTATTCTACCAGTGCATTAAATTAGTGATCCATATGCAATACAGGGACTATTTTAGTGACCATGATAAATCATAATAATTATAAAAAATGTACTTGGTAAAGTCCTACCTTAATGTAGAAAAAATTGCTGATGTTGCATAAAAAATTATCTATTCTACTACATGGATACTGACAATTTGAAAGCAAAACATGATCTCCTTGGGTGTGGTTCATCAATGTCGACCTAGCACATGTCGACCTAGAAACCCTGTCGACCTTCCATCCATGTCGATCTAGTGACTGTCAACCTATAGTGGTCGACCTAGACAGTGTCGATCTTCAGACCGGATCCCATCTCCTTATATTACTTATACACAGTGTGCAGACATCATCCCAGTCACCCCCATAGCATGCAGACAGCATCCTAGTCACAGCCATAGCATGCAGACATCATCCTAGTCATTGCCACAGTGCTCAGACAGCATCCAAATCACCGCCATTGCATGCATGCAGTGTCCCAATTGCCACCATAGCAAGCAGACAGCATTAAAGTAGCTGCTACAGCGCTCAGACAGAATCCCAATTACTGCCATACAGTATATCAGGGATAGAATCGCAGTGACTGCCATATTGCACATTCTGCATCCCAGTTACCATATTGCATATAAATATACAGTATATATGTGAGCAGGGCTGCCATCAGAAATTGTGGTGGCCGGGACTGACAAAATAGACAGGGCCCCCACTCCATCCCTATGTGATGTCACACATCATGATGTTACATATAGGGGGAGCACAATGCAGGAACGATTCACAAAGATGATGCGCAGATAGGGCTTGTTTTAAGCCCTCCCTGTACATCAACCCGCTGTTGTTGCACAGCCTGTGCAACTCTCCGGGCATTGGCTGTAGGAGCCAGAGGTGGGCCCCCCTCTCTATAAGGGCCTGGAACTCGAGTCCCCACAGTTCCCCCCGATGGCTGCCCTGTGTGTGACTACAATACTACATACTGCAACAAAAACATATTAAATAGTTTACAAGACTTAATATTACAGAGTGGAATACACACCTACACACTACACACCTTTGGGGAAAAGGCAAGATGGCTTGCAATACACTTTGGTAAACTTTGGAGGAAATATATGAAACCTTCTAAAGAGTGGAGGAGCAACCAATGAGCTTCTACCTATTAAAAATTTTGTGCAAAATGATAGGTAGAAGCTGGTTGCTATGGGCAAATTCTCCAGTCTTTAGAAGGTTTTAAACATTTCCCCTATGAGGGAGGTGTATCAAAGCTTGGAGATTGAGAGACATTGGAGAGGTAAAGTACCAACCAATCAGCTACTCTCTACCATGTTACAGGCTGTGTTTGAAAACTGACAGTTATGAGCTGATTGGTTTGTACTTTATATCCAATATCTCTCTCTCCAAGCTTTGATACAGCTCGCACTATGTCTTCTGTCTTGTGATGAGCCCAGTTGAGCATCACACAGATGGCTGGCAGGATTAGATACATCCTGAGTAAGGCATGCTGACGCTGGTGGGTATTAATGAATAGGGAGCATCACCTTCTTCATCTCTTTCATCACCAAAAGGGGTATGATAATAAAAGCATGCTAATTTGCCATCTGACAGTGTCATTACTCAGATAATTGAGAAGTATCACAAGAGGCTTAAACTGTGTATATTTCCCTCCCCTGTTCCGGCAGAATGGAAAATTACATGCTATTGTAGTGACAAGGCAAGCGCACATTACTGGTGTCCATCAGTACCAAGTCCTTAATTACTGATGATGCAAAGGATTGTTATTTTCTTAATCACTCACCCAACGTTCCACAAATGTTAAAAATATTTTCTCCATCTGTTCCATGTTCAGCGTTTGGAGTGCCCAGGATGTAATTTTCTGGTTTTGTGGACCGAAGAGATGGAAATTGTCTGTTTCCACCCAACTGACAACATCTGGTCTCAACAGACCTACACTTTAGTTAACATATTGTTAATCGCAATTCTGTGTTGGCAAAATTTACTGACAGTCAATAAAAGTCTGGTAGCGTATATTTCATGTCAGCCATAAATACAGGTGAGTACGCATCTTCCAAAGAGAGAGTGGAGAGAACGACTGGCATGTTCTTGGCACATTTTAGTGCTGCGTTCCCACTCACACTGCTGCCTACTCTGCTCAAGGCCACAAGCGTTAGTTGTATATACAGGTGTGTGCTACACCACATGCATCCTACCTGCATTAACCCCATATACTCCTGGCTGGATCTGCTGATCATACTACATACCTGCTGTTACACGTGTTGAATGCCTGCATTGTGCACCTGCTGCATGTTGGAAATATGTGTGTACAGGCTAGAGGATATAGCACAGTTTCTGTACACACCAGCGGATGCCTTAAAACCACGTACAGCCCAGTTACTTAACCAATGAAAGTGGTTTTATTGAAGATAATGTGGGGGTTGGCTGTACTCGCTGTTATACACACTGGTAGATAGAGCTGAGCTGAGTGTTGTACATATCACCGGCCAGTGAGTGTATGTAGGTACCGAGTAGCAGTGCAGGATTACTGGAAAAGCAGTGATATCAGCAGCTAATCGCAGGTCTCACTAAAGCTCATTGTGGCACGCTCACACAGTTTCAAGATGGCTCCCGCACATGCTCAATAGTAGCCTCAGGGGCCATCTTGGTACAGGGAGTGACGCTTCCCTGGAGAAGCAGCAACATGGAGTCTGCGCAGTAGCACACTCCACTTTCAACACTACATACCACCTGCACCTGTTCTTCTACTGATGAATAAACCACTCATTATGTTTATCTATGTGTGGACTGACTTCCATTGCACACCGCTGAAACCTATTACCATCGTAGGTTCTGCCAGCATTATTTACCCCTGATCAAAATAATCTTCACCAGATGTTGCTTATGTATTGATCAGTAAATTAATGGATGTATTGACTGACTGTAATTCGATGTGATGTCAGAAAAATATGCTGACTCTCAGTAAATATTTAGCATAGTCAGTGAAGATAGTACCCCATCATTGGCAGCCCATCTAGACAGTCACATGATCCAAATGCTAAAATGCATAGGGGTCAGATCAATTACGTGTGATGGCGGCGCTTTCTTGTGCTTCCATGCCGCACTTATGGTAGCCCCAAGTTGCATATTTTACTATCGACCCATATGGGGCTTCGAACCAAAATACCCAAATATGGGTTGAAATCTGAGTGAATTAAGGGCAATTTGATGTTAATTCGCTGATAATTCAATTGACCTCATAGAGTGGACCAGCTGTTCCCAAAGTGGACAGTAATAACCAGGGACATAGTCAGGAGGAGGGATGGGGGGGGGGGGCAGAATAAGCGATCACTCCCACTGCTAGAAACAAAAGTCTTAAAAATGGCACCTATGCAGCTGGCACTAGGGACCGCAGCTGACCATCCAGAACTCTGCTATAGTGTGTGAGGAGCACAAGTGGAGGACACTAAAAAAAAGACCAGGTCCGGGGTAATGTGCTCTGGTCAATCCATAACTCCACTGTTTGTAGACACAAATCTGATGCTCCTAACCAGGGCTGTCATTTCTGCCCATCAAATCAGCAGCGGAAGTGGAGCAGACTCTGGAGACTGCTGTCCCACCTACCCTCTTGCACCACATTGCCCAGTATCTAGTGCGGATGATGCAGGTCTCCTGCAGTAGTATGACCAATTAGTGTGCAGTGCCGAGAGGAAGGGAGTAGCGGGTTCTACTTATTGCTGGTGAAAAGGTTTGTTTTTTACTTTGGCTAAATATTGATAGAGGTACTACCCGCAATGACCCCATAGGATCAGTGTTGTGGTTGGTGGTGTATGACGTAGCCACTGCCAATATGACTTGACTGGCTGGATGCCAGCTCAAGGCATATAATAGTTATTGATGTGTATACCCCCCTGCAACACAGCCTAGCCGCAACATACTGTATGTTACATTTTGGAGATTGCAAAATGTTTCCACAGTCCAGTTCATTTCGGTCTAAACTATGAATTGGTCTGCTTGACTTAAAGAATTAACTTTTGACTCACAATATGGAAAGTTAACTTTATTATTACACTACTGTGTTTATTTTAAGCACCAGCAATTAAAGAAGTACTGTATCATGCTCCAAAAATGTTTTCAATTATTAATCTTTAGATCCCTATCCCTCTTCCCCTTCCCGCCCAGCCTTCACTGGTGCTATGGGCATTACATGAAGGAATGCATCTGTAATATTCTCAAAATCTAAGGACAACATTAGTAGCACACATAATATAAACCAGTTCATGCCCTCCTCCACCTAGCCATGCCCCAAATCCAACAAGACTGGCGGGACAGGGGGCAGCCACAGCGCCAACTGCACCGCCAGTTCTAACTTCAGGGCCGAGCTACACTGGGCTCGTCTATTCAGCTTAAACACGGCACTAACCATGACCTGTGGTGATATGACATCATAGGTTACGCAGCCGCCCACCATCCCGACCATACAGTGCTCTGCAGCAATGATTTAGGGGTTCATTTATCAAGCAGTGAAAAAAGTGGAGAAGTGGTCCAGTGGAGATGAGGCCCATGTCAACCATCAGCACTGAGGTAGTATTCATCAAGTACATACCTGCACTATAAAATGATCGGTAAAAGCTGATTAGTTGCTATGGGCAACTTCTCCACTAGTCCCCTTCTCTACGCTTTTCACTGCTCAATACATGAACCCCTTAGTCACTGAGTTAGGCTGCAGCCACTGCAGGGAGGGTAGAGAGCTTGTCTCTCTCATCTACTTCAGCAAACCGACAGGTCCGGTCAGGATTCTATAAGATGCCTGGGCATTTATTGTGTTTGATTTTTTTCCTGTGGGGGACCAATGTTTTATGTATTTATTTATGTGGAGGACAATATATCTGATTGATTTTTCTTTTGACAATGGGAGAAATTCAATTGTTTTGGGTGCTTGTGACTAGAGATATTCAATTGTTTGAGTGACCCGCCCTGCACTGGTCACAATGGGCCCTTTCTTGCACCCAAAATGCACAGGCTCAGCCGTGTAAACCTTCTTCTCCAATGCTACAAGCCAGTTAAGGTGCTAAAAAGCCAGGTGCACAGCAGTTATCTCATGCAAAAGCCGAACTGTGGGTGGATTTCTGCTCACACCTCAGGAGGGTATAAGCAGAAATCCACGATAAATGATGGGAGCCCAAAACAAATGCATAGCTCCTGGTCACTTTAGACCCAAAACAATTGAATTCCCCCAGTGTGTTTTATTATTTTTAATATTTTTTTATTATTTTTTTCCTGTGGGGGACAATGTTTTGTTCCTGTGGGGGCCAATGTGTTTTACTTTTTCCAGTGGAGGCCACTATGTGTTTGTTTTTTTCCTGTGGATCCCAATGTGTTGTATTTTTTTCCATGGAGGACAATGTGTTTTTTCCCCCCCTGGGTACAATGTGTGTGTATTCTTTACCCATGGGAGACAAGGGACCTGACTGTAAGTAAAGGGGGAAAAAACACATGTAATTTTGTATCTGGGACAAACCATGTTGTCATGCAAGGGGAGCAAATACAATTATATTTTTTCTGCACAGGGTAAATACTAGCTGCATTTTTGCATGTAGCTCGCAAATGTTCGACAACCTTTTTTTTTTTTACACTGCAATTTAGATTTCAGTTTAGACACACCCCACCCAAATCTAAATCTTTCTCTGTGTGCACAAGGTGCTAATAGACCTGGGGCCATCCCAATACAGTGCATTGGTACTGTAGATGCTCTATAAGTATTTTATTATTTTTCTTACCTGGCAAGATGCTTGTTTAATGAGCCTCCAGCAATAAAGGGTAAACAGAGCATTTTATTTATTTATTACCAGTTATTTATAGAGCGCCCACATATTCTGCAGTGCTTTACAGAGAACATGTTTTTATTATATCTGGCTTTACCTGTACCCAAAAGTGCTAGAAGAAAAGAGGGTTGTGAAACAAGTCTCTCTATCCCTGGTGTAATACTGTCTTATGTCAGAATAAAGGGGAGATGTATCAAATCTTAGAGAGAGACAAAATAGAGAAGTTTCCCATACCAACCAATCAGCTTCTAACTTATTTTATAGACTGCTAGCTAAATGATAGCAAGACAATGATTGAATGCTGTGGAAAACTTCTCCACTCTATTATCTCGAAAGATTCATAATATCTCCCAAAGATTTACAAATGCATATCCTGTTTCTGCTTCATTGGATGGGTAATTCATTATTTTACTCAGTGATCTTTATTTTCAGGCCGCTTCCGTTAACATCCCATTTAATCTGATCTGTGTGTTGCAGCATTTACCTAGTTGTCACCAGAGACTAGGGTGGCCAATCCCGGGATCGGGATCGGTGTGATCCCAGAATTTAAGCCTAAAATTGACCCGGGATTCAATCCCAGGATTGGTGCTTTCAATACCGGGGATTTCGGGATTAGAAAACCCCCTTGTTTTTTCAATGCCAGGCAGGGTTGAGCGTCCTCAGGAGGCTCAGACGCTGCCCAGCTCGCTCCTCCCGGCTTCACCTGCCCCGTGCTTGATGTGAAGTCAGAGGTCACGCAGCGCAGTCTGATGCCAGCCTCTTGCGCGGCCCTGACCGCCCCTTGTCACCCACCTCCTGCAGCAATTGAACCAGCCCGCACTACAGTTCTGTGGGCTGGGCGGGTGTGGGAAGGGGGGTGGGGCACTGAAGAGTTTAATTTTAAAATCTTCAACCCAATCCCAGGTATCCCGGGATTGATCATTTTTCAATCCCGGTAGCCGGGATTGAAAAAAAGGCCTGGGATTGGTCTCCCTACCAGAGACCACTGACAATGTATTATTTAGTCCATATACTGAACATGCAGCCTTAATTTTATACATAGTCATGGAAGCCACTCTATCGACTGAATCAATAATCAAGGCCAGAGGTTCTCAAACGCGGTCCTCAAGGCACCCCAACAGGCCGGGTTTTAGGTGCATCCATGGCCCAGCACAGATGGTTAAATCACATTGACTGAGGCGCTAATTAAGTCACCTGTGGCCAAGCATGGATATACTTAACACCTGGACTGTTGGGGTGCCCTGAAGACCGCATTTGAGAACCTCTGGTCAAGGCAATTTAATTAATCAATCACCAGGTGCCAGCAACATTAATGAGGCATGAGATAAACTGGATGTAGCGGGGTCCAATGGTGTTTCGACCTATTATGAGATCAAATAAAGAGAATACAAGATATATATTCATCTAGAGAAAATATAAATGGTAAATCATAAACATATGTCTAAGTCATAGGATCAATGCTTTAGCCCACAGGGTGTAACTTATTTTAAAGAAGAATTCAGGAGATAGGAAACCACTTTGAGCACTTTTGTATAATCTCTGAGCATGCTGTCTGTGAAATCATAGTGGACTGTTGACTGTTTTTTTCCTGAAGATTGGTTAAGTCCACAAAAGGCCGCCAGCAATGTGACTGCCCAGAAAGAGTGCATTTGACGTGATAACATCATTAGATATCGCTTACCTGTCCATCAAAGTAGAATAGCAGTTTAAAACTATATTTCTTGCAAAAAAACTCAATAAACAACATGTACATTTTATGCAACAACTTTATTTGGGTCAAATGCAATTACAATATAGATTATCCACTTAGATCCATAAATTGTTTACATGATATGTGTATATAGATAAGTACACCATTTGTGCTTGTATTCTGTCAAAAACACAGTCAAAAGTACAATAAATCAATGCACTAGGTAGTAGATTAGAGCAGCTATAATACGCTCTCTGGAATTCTTAAAAATGAGTTGATTATATATGCATTCTGACTTTCTTAAATTCATAAATATAGTTATGTGTATTTAAAAATATCATTAACTCCACATACATTACAGGCAGCCTACCAACTGGCAAGATCAAAAACTGTATTGTTTATGAAAACACACCCGAGCCCCTTTGAGCGTGTAGAAATTCTCCACACACGGGTGGCAGGAATTTCCGAGCATGACAAAACATTTTTATTATGAATTATTGTAGATCATACACAACAACATCCTATTCTGAGAAACAGCGACAATATTGTATTGCATCAGCTACAGTAAAAAAACACCTAATGTTTATTTAGCGCAGTGTTACACTTGAGATAATATTTCAGATAGTTTTATTTCTGCACTATTAACCCATACTTGCCTACAGGGAATCTCCCAAACATTACAGACAGGGCTGAAACTAGGATATTTGTCACCTGGGGCAAGGCAGTAATTTGGCGCCACAATAAGCCCCCCCCCCCCCTCCTTGTGTCCTCCCCCCCAATTCCCGTATCACTACAGCAGCCTGTTTCTCTCCCCCCTATATTTCTTCAGCATGTCTTACCCCACCACCAGTTACCAGTATCTTCTCCATGCTCCTCCTTAAGGCAGCAGCAGTCTCCTCACACACTGTTCTTCAGTATGTGTCTCCTTTATTTTGCCAGGTGAAACCAGTCCCTCTATGCTTGCACCGTGCGGATTAGCAAAGGCACAGAACCCGGTCTCAATCACTGGACCGGACATCAACTAAAGATGGGTCAGGGAGCTCCAGGCAGGGGCCCCATGAGAGAGGGGCGTCTGGAGGTACTCACCCCTATGCCCCAAATCCGGCCCTGGCCTACTTTCTGAAGCCTACTCCCACCATGGCATGCATCCGACTCATCACGGGTTTCCCGCTCTTTCCCTCCGACCATCTAGGCGAGCCCTCAAATACTGCTCCCGCTCCTAGTTGTGGTCCTGCTGTAGAGTAAGCAAGTAAGTGATAACCGATATATATGTCCTATAAAATTATTTTTCATTTAGATTGTAAACATATACCACAGAAATTTGGTCCCGAGTTCCAACACACACTCAAAGCCTATTACTTATACTGGGTGAGATGATAAGGTCAGTACGAGCTACTGATATATTGGTAACAGTACAAGACTTCACATATGTTCCAAAAATATCATAAGAATAGAATACAAAACAAAATATCTCAGAACAAAGCTGAGATATTTGTTAATGGGTTCACATGCATAAAGTGAGTCGATATTTACAGTAGTAGGAGTACGGAGGTCTCTACAATATGTCGATATTCCATTAACAGTATTTTCCAGGTAGGTCGGGGAAGTACAATGCAAGTTTTACTTACTGATATAAACAAAAGTACAAGAATTTTTATTTTATTTTTAATTTTCAAAATGTTACAGTGTATATGGCTACAGCACAGCATTTATCTCATGTCACTGTTATGTTGCAAGAAGTTTCAAACCGTAGTATAGGATCATGCCCAAAAAAGTGTATAAAACAGGAAAGGGACAGCAAACACTCATCTGAGAGATGTAGCATGCAGGGCTTATGGAAACCAATACTATTGTGCACAATGAAAACTGTATTTTGTCACATATTAAAACATCTAGGCTTACAAAATGCGCTCACAATTATACACACGGAACACTGTAATTTTGTACACTATAGATCTTCACCAGTTCCTAAATGCATCTGAACAGCACAATCCACCAGCTGTATTCGTGTCACCTCTAGATGCTCTCAGTTATACACACTCTGGGTCATTCCTACTAAAAGTATATCTTGTCAAGATGTTTGTGGTCATTGGGGAGGAACATGTTTTTGATTATTCATATTAAATCTGATTGGCAAAAGATGTTGGGCCCGTTTGGTTATACCGAGCCTGGTTATAGTTTTGCTGGCCAAGTCCGCCTGGTTGTCCAAAGTTGGGTTGCTGTACAAACCCGCCCTGCTGTTGGTTATAGGGTGGAGTTGGTCCATAGGTATCTTGATTGTATCCACCTTGGCTTAAAGACTGGCTGCCAGACTGTTTTTCTATTGGCTCCTGGGGATAACGCTGCCCAGAAGCGTGCCAACCCGTCTCCTTGAAGACAAACCAGATGTTTCCAGCCCACAGAATAAAGTTCAGGAAACCAAAGACCTAGGTGCATAAAAGGTGATGATTTTAATGTAACAATTATTGGTATGCACAAGTGGTGCATCTATATATATATATATATATATATATATATATATATAGATACAGGGTGATTCAAAAGTGTCAAAACACCCTTGTCGAAGTGGCAGTACACCCTTTTGTTTCAAAAAATGTGCAGGAAATGGGAAAACTGACTTAGTTACAAGATGGACGATTTCAAGATGGCGCCCATGTTCGGTACACACCCTAAAAGAAAGCCCAACTCACCCATACCTTACTGTAGTATTCCGTTTTCCCATTCACTGCACAGTTTTTGAAACAAAAGGGTGTACTGCCACTTTTGAATCGCCCTGTATATATATATATATATATATATATATATATATATATATATACATACATATACACACACACACACACACACACACACACACACACACACACACACACACACACACACACACACACAATGGTTTGCAAAAGTATTCAGATTTGTCTGTATTACAAATGGCACCAATCCAGTGAAACACTTGGGGAGATGTATCAATGCTTGAAGGGAGGTAAAGTGAAGAGAGAGCTAAAGTACCAAGCAATCAGCTCCTGTCGTTTTTCAAACACAGACTGTAAAATGGCAGCTAGGAGCTGATAGGCTGGTACTTTATCTCTCTCCACTTTATCTCTTTCTAAATGTTGATACATCTCTCCCCATTATTCCAAGATCTACTGTTGACAGTGTTCTTAATTTGGACACTAATTCTGACCTCATACTCCTCCCATTATAACCAGGGGTGGATTAGGAGCGTAAAGAGTCCCTTATGCAGGCTGCATTCGGGCCTCCTACTCTCTGGCTCTGGCTTTGTAAGTTTTTTAATCTACTGAGCATGTGCAGGTCTCTGGGAAAATGGTGCCTGTACCTTATACCAGGGGACATGTCTACTGCACATGCACAAATCACTGCATGCAGGTGTGTGGTGGGAAAATGGCCACTGTACACCCTGCACCCAATATAGATACGCCAATGATTATTACTCCTTACATAACATCCCTCTCTCAGATGCACTTTGTTATTCCTCATAGTTTACTGATTACCTCTACACTTTTTGGGAAAGTTCTGTGTAACTAGCTACTCCCTCTGTACCTCCTGCTTTGGATCTCCCTGTTTACAATTCATTGATTCAGCGAACTCTATATATAAACGCTCTACTGTCATGCCTCTCATGCATAGATTTTCTTTCCTCCACACATAGATTAATCCAACTTCCTTTTACCTCCAGCAGCCTCATATTACATCTCCACTTATCCCTCATTTCATTACTTGCCTCACTAACTGCTGCGTCACCTTTCTCTACTGTATCTTCAAACGTTCAACTCCTTGCTGTCTTCTCATCACTCCTTCCGTCCCAGATTATTCTCCATTTTCACTTCGCCTCACCTGTACAATTTGTCCTTACTGCAATAGTGTGACTGGCCTTCCTCTCTCACTGTTTCTCCCTCACCAATGCCTCTTCTTCCTATATTTCTGATCTCATCATGAGGTACTGTCCCTCTCACTCGCTTAAGTGTGCCTCTAACCAGTACCTTATGTCCCCCCGTATAGCCATCTCTCACTCCCAAGACTACAAGGTTACTCCCATGCAGCACCTCACTTATGGAACTCAATATCCTCTCTGACCAAGCTCTCCTATAGCCAAAGTGTATTTCACTATATTAAAAAAGCGTAATGTTCACTACAACTTTTAATACTCGCACCTGATACTACTCCATCCTGGTGTTCCATTCAATACAGTACCATCTCCACTCCGAGTCCCACTAGCTCTTATTGTTTCAGCACTGGGGGAGGTTAGGTTTAGGCCCTAAGGGGGGAGGGTTAAGGTTAGGCTGCAGAGGGGTGATGGTTAGGGTTAGGCAACACCGGGGGGGGGGGGGGGGGGGCGGGTGGAGATTAGGGTTATGCAATACCAGGGGGGAGGTTAGGGTTAGGCACTAAGGGTGGAGGGAGAGGTTAGTGTTAGGTTGTAGTGGCATAACTGCCAAGGGTGCAGGAGGTGCAGCTGTTATGGGGCCCCAGCTGCTTCGAGGGCCTGCTGTTCCCCCTGGTCAGTAGCTTCCATTCACTCCCACTAGGAACGGGCACCGCTGCGCTGATATCATAAAGCCCCGTTCCCCCAAGCAGTGCAGCTGCACGGCGTATGCA
Source organism: Pseudophryne corroboree (assembly GCF_028390025.1). Taxonomy (NCBI): domain Eukaryota; kingdom Metazoa; phylum Chordata; class Amphibia; order Anura; family Myobatrachidae; genus Pseudophryne; species Pseudophryne corroboree. The sequence continues at coordinate 411,564,732 of NC_086452.1, read as the reverse complement.
GCAAGGGGGAGGGGCTACCCGACCGGCTTCGAGTTCCACGGTTATATATATGGGGTAGTGCCTAATGTCAGGAAGTGCCCGCCCCATCAAAGACCTCTGCTGGAGACAGGTAGTGCTCACTCTCCTTCCATCTCTCTCTCTCTCTCCCTGACACTCTCTTGCTCCTCTCTCTTTCTCTCTCCCTGATGACACACTCTCTCCCTCATTCTCTTCGTGACTCTCTCTCTCTCTCTCCCTGACACTGTCTCTTTCTCTGACACTGTCTCTCTCTCTCCCTGACACTGTCTCTCTCTCCCGACACATCTCTCCCTGACAAACTCTCTGTCTCTGACACTGTCTCTCCATTTCTCTCTCCCTGGCACTGCCTCTCTATCCCCCTACCTAACATTGTCTCTCTCCCTCTCCCTGAAACGCTCTCTCTTTCCCTCCCTCTTTCCCCCTGACTCTCTCTCCCTGACACTCTCTCACACTCTCTCTCTCTCTGACATTCTTTCTACACCCTCTCTCTCACTCTCTTTCTGCCTCTCTATCTCTCACCGACACTCACTCTTACTCTCTCTTGCTCCTCTCTCTTTCTCTCTCCCCTCCCTTTCTTGCTCCTCTCCCTTCTCTCTTTCTCTGACACTTTTTCTCTTTCTCCGACACCCTCTTACTGATGCCCTCTCTCTCTCTCCCCTCTCATCCCTTTCTCTATTTCTCCCTGATACCCTCTCTCTCCACACTCTTTTTCTCTCATTCCCTCTTTTTCCATGAAACCCTCTCTCTCTCTGTCTACTTCTAGTTATACCTGGCTACGAGGGAGGGTTAGGGGTTAGAGAGAGGGGGGAACATACTTACCTTGCCCCTGTCAGGATTTCAAAGATCAGGATGCCAGCATTGGTATTGTGACCGCCGGCATCCTGTCTGTCGATCAATCGTACTGATCCCTCCTTTTGATATATCCAAAATACACACTATAGGTTTTGAGAGTGATGTTTTGGGTCCCACTGTGTTACTGCAAACTTTTCCCAAAGGTTTTTTTCAGCAAGACTGCATGCCATGACTCTAGGAAGAGTGACTGCTGTGTAGTTGTATGTTACTGGCCTGTAAGGGTAGCAAGATATATGCTGTAACTAATAGCATAAGAGATCATTTTCAGTCTACAGTAATGGTGGCCTCAAATCTACCACGCTGCTGGTGGCCAGTGACAGAGCTACCGTTGTTGCAGGGGAAACTGAGGAAACGGATGTAGTTCCGCCATTGCCTCGAAACATGTTCTCACAAGACATATGTATATCCTCAGAACCTCAGATTGGGGATTGTCTTTATTGCCGTGTCCCCCACCTCCAAACTTTGCTATAGGGCCTGGCGATGTCGTGTTCTGCCCCTGCTGGCGTCATCAGCCTATTGTACAAAGTTTGCTGAGTGTCTGTACCCAGAACAAGCCTAAGAATACTCAGATGGAAATTAACAGATTTTTGGGGGGCATGCTCACAAATCCATGTGCCCTCATTCCGAGTTGTTCGCTCGCTAGCTGCTTTTAGCAGCATTGCACACGCTAAGCCGCCGCCCTCTGGGAGTGTATCTTAGCATAGCAGAATTGCGAACGAAAGATTAGCAGAATTGCGAATAGAGATTTCTTAGCAGTTTCTGAGTAGCTCCAGACTTACTCCTACACTGCGATCAGTTCAGTCAGTTTCGTTCCTGGTTTGACGTCACAAACACACCCAGCGATCGCCCAGACACTCCCCCGTTTCTCCAGACACTCCCACGGTTTTCCCAGAAACGCAAGCATTTCTCCGCACACTCCCAGAAAACGGCCAGTTTCCGCCCAGAAACACCCACTTCCTGTCAATCACACTCCGATCACCAGAACGATGAAAAAACTTTGTTAAGCCGTGAGTAAAATACCAAACTTTTGTGCTAATTTACTTGGCGCAGGCGCACTGCGACCATTGCGCATGCGCAGTTTGCGACTAATCGCTCCGTAGCGAAAAAAAATAACGAGCGAACAACTCGGAATGACCCCCATAGGTGCGATTATATCTGCCAATTGCAGCGCCAGTCCACTGTAAGATCCGATTGTGCAGTGCATTACAAACGGATTCTTTGCTCATCGCCCCTTTTTAAAGCAATGTCCCCAGTGCAGCTTCACTGCAAATTTACACTAATGACCCTTTATTAAATTAACCTGCTGATGTATTGTATGCAAGGAACTATTACTTGGTGTTAGGATTAGAGCCCCCTCCCCATTACCTTAGAATGTTTCATCTCCGCAAGATAACGCCCCAATATAATACAGGGCTTACCAGCTTTGTGGCACCCTGTGAATACGTTGTACTGTGTCACCTTTCAAGCTCAAATTGAATTTGGTGATAAATGAAGATGTGAGTGACTTCCTCATATTTTATTCATCTCCCCTGTGTATCTGTCACACCACTGGCATTTATATTCAAATTATTGAGTGTCACATGAAAATGTAATCTTAAATTCTTTGTTGATTAAATTTCAAGTCTGTGTATGTTCTGAGGGAATAGTAATTAGGTAACCTTGACACAGAATGATTTATTGTGTCTAAAACAACTGCTCTCGCTAATAGTAGGGAAGGGATTACTGTGAATTGCTTAAAGCTGCCTCCAAATATGTGTGTTTTAAAGTTCTACTGTGTTTGCTTTAAGCTTTATATTGACTTGTGGAAGGTTCCTTGCTAAATATAAAGTAGCTCTATGCAGTAATTACAGCAATAAATGTCATTATAGTCTTGGGTAAGTACAGTCTATTCACAAACTATATAGTATTCTATTCAGTACTATCCTGTGAGAAAATGTTATTCGATCATTTCTCTTGTGCAATAGAACAGTAGAGCCTTGCAATGCGCTAGTAATTCACATGTACCTGTGAGATACAGTACCACCGGGCAGGCAATTTTAGGATGGGTGCTATTGCTGCTAGACCCTAAAAAAAAAATCAGTTTCAGTAACAATTTTAAGAAAGCTTACTGACATCCACAAGGATTACTAATGTATTATTTATGTGCTATTGCAATGTGTATTAGGGGCCTATTCAATATCCACTTTGGGTCTGTTGCACAATCACATTATTTTAGTAAAAGGCCCATTCATTATTAGGGGTCCGATGGGGCCTGCTAGTATGCAGCAAAAGTTCAGCTGAAAGTTTTTGGAGCCTGGCCAAGATGTCCAGGGCCGTAAATAGCTATGGGCGAGAGGTGCTTTGCACACAGCGCAATGCGCTGTTGGGGCAGAAAAATTTGTGCAGGCACCTGCCGGGCCACACCACACTACTGCCCGCCAGGCAAGCCCGCCATCGCCGCTAGTTATCTGTAGTCTGTAGTCCAATGCTGTTTCGTGCACACAGCGCTAAAATGTCTACTTACAGCACTGAAGATGTCTGTGGTGTAAAAGTTTACGAGTGGGGTTGGACTGGATCATTACTGCAACTACTTTTATACCCACTTACAAAAACAAGACTTCATTTTTCAAGACTTTTTATATTAGATAAATGATTGGAGGATGTTACCTGTTTGTGTGAAGGTGCATGGGGTCCCCTCCAAATTAATAAGAAGCACTAAACTTTTAAGCCTAGGACTGTAGTTGAAAATCAAGCTGACACTTAAGTACCTCTTATAAGGTTCTAGCACAAATTAAAGTTCATTGATGGTCACTTTAATAGGATATACATTGATACACTCTGATTGGTCAGGGAGTGGAAAGAGCTATGCTCTGACCAATCAGTGTGCCCCAATGTATTCCTATGAAAGTTAATGGCAGTGCCAGGACCCCCATAAGAGGTAGTTTAGCGTTTACAATGTGGAATATAGAATATGTCGCAATTACACCGAAATCGTAAAATCAACACTTAGTAAATTTGCCTTGTGGTGTCATCCTATATATCTTCCGGGTATTACATTCGGAAAGTCAGCGCCAATACCTTACCATACTATCTTCTGAAAGTAGTGCACAGAAGATGGCACTGCAGACAGAAGGTAGGGATAGAAGGTAGAAGGTAAGGGTGCATAGGACCCCCCCCCCCCACACACACACACACACACACACACACACACACACACACCCTCCAGGTGTTACTATGCCTCTGGTCCAAAGACCAATCAGCATTTATACACTGGAGAGAAGTCTTCAAGAGCATGTAAGTGATATGTCGGCATTCTAACATGTCGACATTTCTATGTGGTCTACATGATGAATGTTGACATTCTCACGTTAACATTATGACTGTCAACATAACAGACCACATTGTGTGGTCTATTCATGAAGCAGTGAAAAGAGTGGAGAAGTGAGCCTGTGTAGAAGTCATCCATGGCAACCAATCAGCTGCTGCGTAAAATTGTATAGTATGCAAATTATAAATGTTACTTCAGTACTGATTGGTTGCCATGGGCAACTTCTCCACAAGCTCACTTCTCCACTCTTTTCACTGCTTCATGAATAGACCCTTCTATATAATGTCTTTTGTTTGTACGCTTAATCAAGCTATGAAATTGTTGAAGTAATTACACTTCTACTGTATAATTATCTTACTTGACCTTTGATGTCTAAGAATCTTTATCCCCAAGCCATGGTATCATTAGGAAAGTTTCTGCAATGATGATGCAATTGGTAAAACAAGTCCTCCAGTCACACGAAAGCAACTCACCACGGAAGTATTTAGACTTGACATGACAGGACTACGCAGGGACATACACTTGTTGGCTGGCTGTTTGCAGGCTGATATCAGTAAGAGAACTTCATCAGGATCTGTAGCCACCTTAACATCGGAAAGTCCTTTAGCCCAAGAGGAAGAACTAACCAGCCATAAGAATGAAAAAACCACGGTAACGATAAAATCCTATAAAAGGGGAGAAAAGAACAATTATTTTTGAACAAAGCAATAAAAAAGGAAAGAAAAAAACATCCAGAATAAACGGCATCAATTGGGTTTTTTTTTTCGAGAAAACCTGGGACCAGAACTTTCTTTTTCATTGTTGTGTACAGAATAGCCAATAATATGGTAGTCCCTGCCGCAAAGGAGCTTACATTTATATGTCCCTATCATCACACACTAATACACTAACAGTATAAGCGCAAGCAGGACTGTCTTTACAGCTTTGTAGTCCTGGGCAAAGCAATGCACTAGGGTCCCTACACACCCATTCATGGGAACCAATTTAAAAAAAACAACAGAATTTGCCCCTCCTGCTGTCCCGCACTGTTTCTTTCTATTCATGCTTACATAGAATGAATGGCTGTCAGTACTCTCATTGGTGGATAGCTCCAACCATCCCCCAATCAGATAGCCATTCACTGTCAGGCTGCATAGGTAAAGAATACTGCCACACCGCTATGATTGTGTGACCACCACTTGCCCCTGCTCAAAGACCTCATATAATTGTGGGGCCCTGGGCAGCTGTCCAGGGTGCCTATAAGATGGCCCTGAAAGGAAAAAGCAGCCAGAATCCAATAAGACCTATCAGTATGTTTTTGGACTATGGGGAAACAATCTATGTAGATTCTGTATCATATCCTTGTATTCACATAGGTTTCCTCCTGGTACTCTGGCTTTTGCCCACAGTCCAAAAACATTCTGGGCTTATTTAGAGACAGTCTTAAACTCAAGTTGTGACTGTTTTCAATTGTGTGTCAATTTGTCTAAAGTCTGACTTTAGAACCACTGCTGCTGGAGGGTTGACACATGGGCTGGATTGGACATAGACTCACAAAAAGTGGGTGTCAATACACAGTAGCGACTCTGGCCACGGGCAAACAGGCTTTTTGCACGGGGCACCGCTGTCCCGAGGGTGCTGCCGCCGTCATGGCAAGAGCCGCTACTGGTGCCGTGCGGTGCACCTGATGTCATCGCGCACTGCACGACATTGTGGGAGCGGCCGTAGATGCTAGAGGTCATAATTGACCTCTAGTGTCTGTGCGGTGCTATGAGAGAGATGTCATGACGTCTTTCCCATAGATCTGAGGAGCGGCGGCCGGAGACGGAGGACAGCAGCAGCGGTCGTGAAGCAGGAGTGGGGCTGGTGAGTATTTTTTTTTTGTGTAAGCGGCGCTACTAGGGGCATATATATAGGGGGCACAGCTGCAGTGGGCACAACTACTGGGGCCAAAACTACTGGGGGCACAACTACTGAGGGCACAGATACAGTGTGCAAAACTAATGGTGGCACAGCTACTGGTGGATAACTACAGGGGTCAAAACTACAGGGGGCACAGCTAAAGGGGGCATAAATGTGACCATGCCCCTTCCCTATGAAGCCACGCCCCTACGGTGCGCACTAACCCTGTTTTACCTATCAAGGGGGGGGGGGCAAAGGAAACTTTCGCCCTGGGTGCCACAAGTTCTAGAACCGGCCCTGTCTATACAATTACAATGGACGTTCAGTTATAACGAAAGTGTTCTTGGCATGTAGCCCAAATAAAGTTCCAAACGCAGTTAGATTCTGAAGACGCGCAGGCTGAGCATCTCTCCCGGGACGCAGAGAGCCCTCCAGTAGCAAGTAAGATCGCAACTGCTACACTTTATGCATGCCCAAAAAGCACCGTCTGATTGGCCATGACCCGCCTGTCTTCCCGTTACCACCCCAAACGCTGTCTACCTGTCACTCACTCTCCGTCTAATTTCTCGGTGCAACCACTATAGCAATTCAATTGCTGCACGTGCGCACTGCGGCTCAGACAAATAGTGGGAAAACTTTGTCTGATTTACGTACAATACCTGCCTTGTGACCGTATCTGAATCAGGCACTATATGACTGTAAGCTCCATGGACTATAGTATGATTGGACGTTACTGGGGTATAGGTTGGTGATATAAATGTAAAGAATAATAACATTGAAGAGTGGCACTTTACAAAATGTATTATGGGATTTATATACTGATGAATGGAATTATGTCAAATGTTAAGGCTATAATGTAAATACTGCATACAGGTAATGTCAGTAACATTCAGTACTGGTAATGTTATGGTAAGCTGAGACGAGAAGAAATGCAGTATGCTTTATGCGTCTATGACATGTCTATAATTGGGCGTTCCTAAGAATAGAGAATATCCTGGTTGCTCCCTCACTGAGTCAGGAAGGTACTGTAGCTGAGAACCCCCTGAGTGAATATAATGACTTCTATAGGAGCATCACTCACAACAGGAGGACAGCAGAAGCCATTCATCACTGAAGAGGCTTCCCATAACATCATTACAGGAGGCTGCGTAGCTCCTGCAGCATGTGTGCAGCTAGAGAGATTTGGGTGGGTTATACAAGGAATGTAGCAAAAAATGCAAAAAAGCGATTAGAGCAGCTAAAATAGAAAACGAAAAACAAATCGCAAAGGAGAGTAAAACAAACCCGAAAAAGTTCTTTAAGTATATAAACGGTAGAAGGTTGAAAAGGGAGAATATTGGCCCCTTAAAGGGTAAACTGGGTGTCTTGATTAATGATGATAGGGAAAAAGCAGATTAATTTAATAAATTCTTTTCATCAGTAATCACGAAAGAGGACAAGTTGACGAGAGTAGAGCATAACATAAATAATAATAATAATGACCCATTGCTTGGTACTTGCTTAAACGAGGGAGTAATCCGGGAGAGACTAAGTAAAATTAAGATAAATAAATCTCCTGGGCCGGATGGACTCCACCCCAGGGTTCTTATGGAACTCAACGTAGAGATATCGAAACCTCAATATTTGATCTTCAGCGAGTCAATTAGATCAGGAATGATACCAAAGGACTGGCGTATAGCAGAGGTAGTCCCAATATTTAAGAAGGGTATTAAAACGCTCCCCGGGAACTATAGACCGGGTACCTTGACATCTATAGTGGGGAAAATACTAGAAGGTATATTAAGGGATAGCATACTAGAGTACTTGGATTCTTCCAAGGTTATTACTAGGAATCAACATGGATTTGTGAAGGACAGGTCATGTCAAACTAACTTAATAAGCTTCTACGAGAAAGTGAGCGATAATATTGATAAGGGTCAAGCAGTGGATGTGATCTTTTTAGACTTCTCTAAGGCTTTTGACAAAGTTCCACACAGGAGACTAATTCTCAAACTAAGAGAGCTTGGGGTAGGAAATACTGTCTGTACTTGGGTGAGTAATTGGCTGTTTAATAGGGAACAGCAAGTGGGGGTAATTGGGATGTACTCTGAATGAGCTTCAGTACTCAGTGGAATACCGCAGGGCTCAGTACTCAGGCCATTGCTGTTTAATATATTCATTCATGACCTAGGAGAGGGACTGTAAAGCACAGTGTCAATTTTCGCAGATGATATTAAATTATGAGAATAATTAATTCAGACAAGGATGTTGAGTCTCTACAGAATGACTTATCTAGACTGGAGGCCTGGGCAGACAAATGGAGAATGAGGTTCAATATAGACAAATGTAAAGTTATGCACCTTGGGACTAAGAACAATCAGCCAGCCTATAAACTAAATGGGGAAAATGTAGGAATAACGGTAGTTGAAAAGGATCTGGGTGTGCTCATCGATAATAAACTTGGTAGCAGTACGCAATGTCAAAATGCAGCAGCAAAGACTAATAAGGTGTTAGCACGCATAAAACGGGGTATGGAGACAAGGGATGAGAGTGTAATCCTGCCTCTGTATAAATCATTGGTGCGGCCACACCTGGAATATTGTGTACAGTTTTGGTCACCATATCATAAAAAAGATATATTGGAACTTGAAAGGGTTTAGAGGCGAGCCACTAAACTGGTTAAGGGGTTAGAGGCACTGGACTATGAGGAAAGACTTAAAAGGCTTGATATGTTCACACTGGAAAAGAGGCGACTGAGAGGGGACATCATTAATATTTATAAATACATTAAGGGACAATACAAAGATCTATCAAACGATTTGTTTACCAAAAAAACACTACATAGGACACCCCCTGGGGTTAGAGGAGAAAAAAATCCATATCCAACGGAGAAAAGGATTCTTCACAGTAAGAGCAGTAAGGATTTGGAATTCTCTGCCAGAGAAGGTAGTAATGGTGGACTCAATCAATAAGTTTAAAAATGGATTAGATAAATTCCCAGCTGAAAAAAATATCCAGGGATACAGCATTTAATTAATATTTAAATAAAAAAAATAAAAATAATGCAATGTACAATAGGTTGAACTCGATGGACATTTGTCATTTTTCAACCTCAACAACTATGTAACTATGTAATATTGTTTCTGTGCAGGGTAAACACTGGCTGCTTTATTTTTACACTGTAATTTAGATTTCAGTTTGAACACACCCCATCCAACTCTAATGGGCCCCACACACTGGAAGATCCGCCGCCAAGCTGCCAGATGGCGGTTCTGGCCGACGGGTGATCCGGCGGCTGGGGGTAGGCGACGGGGGGAGTGAAGTTTCTTCAGTCACCCCGCTCCATAGCACTGCATGCTAATATGGACAATCTCGTCCATATTGGCCTGCATGCATAAGCAACGGGGCACCAACGATTAACGAGCGCGGGGCCTCGCATCGTTAATCTTGGTGCCTACACACTGCACGATATGAACGAGTTCTCGTTCATTAAGGAACGACAACGTTCATATCGTGCAGTATTATCTGGCAGTGTGTAGGGCCCTTAACTCTCTCGGTACATGTTATATCTGACCCCCCCCTGCACTGCACATGGTTCAGTGAGGAAAATGTTGTTTTGCAATCAACTTTGAATTAGGCCCTAAGAAAATAAAAATGGTGCCGGACCGCTTGCCAGTGTAGCCAGGTTGCGCAGCCGATGGATGAAGATATATCTCCTACTATACCGGGCCATCTGGCTGTGTGTACCGGTGGTCCGCCAACCACCCATACACTTGCTGCAGGGACTGCTGGTGACTGACATTTCAACTGGGTGGGCACATTTAAATGGCCGCCCAGTCGTGACATTAGGCACAACACATCAGGCACATTGGGAAGCGTGCATGCACCTACAGTGCCAATCATCAGATAGGTTGGTGGACGCCAGGTGTGTACCCGGGATGCGGTTACCATGCGGCGGTCGGGATTCCGGCGATCAGCATACCGACGCTGTGATCCCGACTGCCAGAATGCCAGTAGGGGGCCCAGGATTATTTCCACTTGTGGGAGTCCACGACACCCATAGAGTGAGTGGGAATAGAACCTGTGGCAACCGCAGCAAGCCACAGAGCCCGCAAGGGGCTTTGTTACGCTCGCTCTGCCACCGCCATACTGGCGGCTCGGATCCAGGTGTCTGTATGCTGACCGCCGGTCACACGGCCCCAACCCAAGTACCCAGCTTAACTGTCTTTTTACAAGTTGTGTTTGAAAAATAACAGGCGCTGATTGGTAGTGCTTTATCTCTCTCCAAACTTTTTTTTCTGTTTTTTTTTATTTTGTTTTGTTTTTTAAACCTCATGCTATTACTAAAAGTATCTACACTTAAGGATATAGGGGCACATTCATCATGAAACAATTGTGCAATGAGAATTTTTCGTTTTCAATTCTCATTGTATTCTCTAATAATTGTTTCATTATTCATCATGCCACGAGAAAATTATCACTTCCGAAAAACTGGGCTTTATGAGAAGACAGTTTTTTGGAAAGTGATAACTTTCCCCTCCGCAGCTGCGGTCCCCCGCAGCTTACTGTATGTATGGCGCGGGCCTCCACCTGCACCGAGTGTGTCCAAGGCTGCCGCCCCCCCACGGCACTGTATTGTGTGTTTGGCCACGACTCTCCCCCACCGTCGGCATCGGCACCGGTGCACCCCCCTTCCCCTGCACTGCAGCCGCAGACTCACACCAGGACCTTATTTCCGGGACTGCCCGGCTATTTTCTGCTCTTAGAATTGTATGTGCTGGTGAGAATTGTGCATCCAATCTGTTTCTACTTGCAACATAAGCTCATTCTATTATCTAATAAAGGTGTCACTTTAAACTCCAGTCCTCACGCTGTTAGCTTGGGCTAAAACGCTAAACTCCTCAGATTCCATATCATTTCTTTAACCAGATAAAACAAATTAAATATTTATTCGAGTGAGCAAGTATTCTCCGTTGTTCCTAGCACCAGCAGATTACTTTAATTACCAGGCCAGGAGTTTTACAATTCACTTACATCAGAATGAAATCAGACTCTAATGTGTGGCGTGAGGGTGAAGTTAACAGACTAATGAATTCAGCTTTCCAGCGCCGCTGACATTCACAGAATATATCGAAATAAACTCTGTTTTAAAGCTACGCCGCCTCCTACCAGCATGAAGGTTTGGTACTACTAAGTGATAACCTTTAAATATAAACGCAATGAACATTTATTTTGCATTGTTTTTACGTATTTGTTTGTTTACATAGATAATATAAAATATCACCGAATGCAAAACTTTAACTTGAACCGATTAAGTGCATCTGGAGAAAACCTTAATAGACCAAAGTGAAGTCTCTTGGGGGAAAAGATGAATAAACCGGTAGTCTGTAAAATGCTGAAAAGTAAATAGACTTATCTCATACCTCCCAACTGTCTCGATTTTCGCGGAACAATCCAGTTTTTTGGGGACTGTCCCACCCGCAGGAGGCAGTGTTTCGCGGGGGGGGGGGCAGTTGGGAGACTCTGTCACTTACTACTCTGCGGTGAATAGACGCTGTGCGTCTATTCACTAGAGACGGAGGGAGAAAGGGCATGCCAGCAGCTCACAGAGCGCTGGGCATGCCCCCTAAGTGATGAAAACCGGGGGCGTGGCAAGCGATCGTGGCACTCCCACTAAGCCACACCCCCTTTTTCTGGCGCCAATGTCCCTCTTTCAGCAGCAGCAAAGTTGGGAGGTATGTTATCTGCGTATGTCCTGAGATAACAAGCAGAGCTGTAGCTAGACTTTTGGTGCCCTGTGCATTTTTTCACAAAGTACAAGGTAAGCTTCAAATAGTTAGAATGCTCTAGCTTATAATTCTCTTGCTTTCTATGTAAGGGCAGATAGCACAATGAATAGAGTGTCTGATTGCAATGCCACAGGCAATGGGTTAGAATCCCGGGTATGTCGGCATCTTGAAATGTAAAAAAGGACAGTGACTGAATAACAAAGAGCTCTCTAGTTAAGTTCATGAATGTTGTATAGGTATTAGGAATGGGTGGGGAACAGGAGATGCTGTGTTTCAAAAAGTGAAAGTAATTTAAACAGATAATTGCTGCCAACAATGCTCCCTACCCTGGCACACTTCGCACATACCTAGTTACAGCTCTGATACAAAACATACAGTAGTCTCCAAAGAGGTATGGGTCGTTGGGTCGACCCAACTTAGGTCGACACTCATTAGGGCGACCACTGAAGGGCGTCATTGCCATTATGTCGACATGCATTAGGTCGACATGGGTGTTAGGTCAACAGGTCAAAAGGTCAACATGAGGTTTTTCACTGTTTTTGGTGTAGTTTTCTCCGTAAAGTGACGGGGAACCCAAATTAGTGCACCGTGTCCCCTCGCATGGCTCGATTCGCTCGCCATGCTTCAGGCAAGGTGCATCGCTCCGCTACCACTGCGCTCAGCACAGATTACCGTTCCAATCGTAGTCCACGTGGATCGTTAAGTATGAAAAAAATCCACTTTTTTTTTTAAATGAAAAACTCATGTCGACATTTTGACCTGTTGACCTAGTACATGTCGACCGAACGACCATGTCAACCTAATGCATGTCGACCTAATGGCATTGTCGACTTTCAGTGGTTGACCTAATGAGTGTCGACCTAAGTTGTGTCGACCTAACGACCGTAACCCCTCCAAAGTGGATTTATGGACCAATAGCCAACTGTATCTGTCCAAAACAGGCAGCAGCACAATTATACGTCGCTTGATTGCAGTGGTGATTATAATTTGTATTGCTGCATATAATAACAGGGTACTAGCATTTCTGGAAACATAATGCTACCCCACACCCAAAGTGGGAAATCAGGCTAGCCTCTGTAGTTGTACATAACAAACACTAAAAGTTACTGGGATAAAATAGATTTCAGTTTTTAAAATTAGATTTTTAAACATTATTACTTTGAAATACAAAAACCATTATTGTTTTTAGAAATGCGTTATTACTGTATGAGAATAAATCACTTTTTTTTTTTTAGACTTTTACTCTGTATAGTTTTCGTTTGTGATATTTGATAAATAGGCTTCTCCATATATCCCAACCAGTAACGTTACTACAGCTGGTAACATAGGGGGTCATTCCGAGTTGATCGCTAGCTGCTTTCGTTCGCAGCGCACCGATCAGGCAAAAAAACGGTACTTCTGCGCATGCGTATGGGGCGCAGTGCGCACGCACGACGTACTTTCACAACAGCCGATGCAGTTTCACACAAGGTCTAGTGACGCTTTTCAATCGCACTGCTGGCCGCAGAGTGATTGACAGGAAGTGGGTGTTTCTGGGTGGTAACTGACCGTTTTCGGGGAGTGTGTGTAAAAACGCAGGCGTGTCAGATATAAACGCGGTCGTGCCTGGGAAAACGCAGGCGTGGCTGGCCGAACGCAGGGCGTGTTTGTGACGTCAAAACAGGAACTAAACAGTCTGAAGTGATCGCAAGCTAGGAGCAGCTCAGAAACTGCACAATCTTTTTTTGTAGCAGCGCCGCGATCCTTTCGTTCGCACTTCTGCTAAGCTAAGATACACTCCAGAGGGCGGTGGCTTAGCGTTTGCATGGCTGCTAAAAGCAGCTAGCGAGCGAATGAGGGCCTTAGTATCTAAGGTTGAAAAAAGACAATTTGTCCATCGAGTTCAACCTATTTGTGGTCTTCTGTGCAGTATTATTTTTGGACTAAAATTTTGTCTGATGCTGATGTCAGCCGTTGTGTTTTATTCCTCTTTTTTTTTAATAACTATGATGCGTGACTACGCACCATAACCCAGGATATCCTTATCCATTAGGAATTTATCTAACCCATTCTTAAAGGTGTTGACTGAGTCCGCCATTACAACTCTCTCAGGCAGGGAATCCCAAACACGTATTGTCCTTACTGTGAAAAAAACTTTTCGCCGCTTTGTGCGTAGTCTCCTCTCCTCTAACCTAAGTGAGTGTCCCCGTGTCCTCTGTTCTGATCTTACCAAAACCAGGTCCCGCACAAGCTCTGTGTATGGTCCCCTTATATATTTGTAGATGTTGATCATGTCCCCTTTTAGTCTCCTCTTTTCCAGTGTAAACATGCCTAGCCTTGCAAGCCTTTCCTCGTATTCCAACGTCTCCATGCCCTTAATTAGTTTGGTTGCCCACCTCTGAATCTTTTCTAGCTCCAGGATATCCTTTTTATAGTATGGTGCCCAAAATTGTGCACAGTATTCAAGATGTGGCCTCACTAGTTATTTATATAATGGGAGTATAACACTCTCGTCCCTTACATCAATTCCCCGTTTTATGCATGCTAATATCTTATTAGCTTTCTTTGCTGCAATCCTACTTTGGGTTCTGCTGCTTAGTTTGCTATCTATGTGAACACCTAAGTCCTTTTCCAGTACAGAATCCCCTAATATTACCCCATTTAGTATGTACAGTAGGTGTTATTTTTGTCCTTGCTACCACAGTGCATTACCTTACACTTGTCTGTATTGAACGTCATTCTCCATTTGGCTGCCCATGCTTCTAGTTTAACTAAGTCATTCTGAAGAGACTCAGCATCCTTCTCCATATTTATAACCTTACACAATTTGGTATTGTCTGCAAAAATTGACACCATGCTCTCTAGACCTACTGTTAGGTCGTTAATGAAAATGTTGAACAATAGCGATCCTAGTACAGACCCTTGTGGCACACCACTTAGTACTTTAGTCCAATTTGAAAATGATCCATTAACCACAACGCGCTGCTCCCTATTATCTAACTAATTTCTGACCCAAGTGCATATTGTGCTCCCTAGCCCTATTTCTTGTAGCTTATAGATAAGTCGCATGTGTGGTACAGTGTCGAAAGCTTTGGCAAAGTCTAAAAAGATTACATCCACCTCCTTACCCTGATCAAAGTGGTAGTAGAAGAGACATAGGGCCTAATTCAGACCTGATGGCTGTGCTGCAAGAGGCCTGCGATCAGATAGTCGTCACCCAGGGAGAGTGAAAACCCACCCTGTGCAAGTGTGCGAATGCATACGTACGCCGTGCGAACTCTTTGCCAGGCAGCAGACAGCTGCAAATCCATTCACAACTCACCATCGAATGATTTTTCCATACTGTGCAGTCTGTGCGTAGCCCAGGACTTACTCCTACAAACAGGCTGAACGGGGCTGGAGCTGATGTCACAAACCCTCCCTGAAAATGCTTTGGAATGCCTGCGTTTTCCCTGACATTCACAGAAAACGGGCAGTTATACCACCCACAAACATCCTCTTCCTGTCAATCACCTTGCGATCTAAATTTTCACACCATCCTGTCGCTGTTTAGAGTCACGCCTGTGCTTTGCGTTGCATATGCATGCGCAGTCATTCGATAATCGGACGCTGTGCGATTTAGCACAACAGCGATCAGATCTGAGTCTGGCCCATGGCTTGAAGGTTAGGGGCTCCCATTCACCCAAGGCCCCCTACTCTGCACTTGACTGATCCCTGCTCAACTATTGTTAAGGAGCCTGGCATTGCTCTGTTCCGCACAGTAGGTCAAGCAGTGTTTCTTTTATCCTGGTACTTTGTACACGCCCAATGTTTTCCTGTCACTATGTCATCCACCTGGTGGGCGGATATATACAAATGCAGTGTGATGTGGCAGAAAATTGGTAACTGAAAAAAAAAAAAAAATCTTCAAGTGTGTACTCAAATATTGTTGCCTACAATTTCCTGAAAAATTGTCCGATTGTCAGGCCCACCAAAAAAATATGACAGTGTGTAACTAGCTTTAATTGCAGTGTAGAAATAAGGCAGCCAGTATTTACCTTGCACAGAAACAATGTAACCCACCCAAATCTAAATCACTCTGCACATGTTACATCTGCCCCACTTGCAGTGCAACATGGATTTGCCCAATTGGTTACTTTTTTGGTTTGCCAGCAAACCTGAATAATCCCCTTAGTATGGTTGCAGGTTTAATTAGTGAAATGTCATACTTATGTAATCAGAAAGGCAAAACCATGACAAGGATCGGAAGTTTATCCAGAAGAGGTGCCACCGATATCTATAAATCGGGAGTGATATATGGTGCTTATCCTACACTGACACATTATAGTCCATTTAAATACTCAGTAACATCTGCAGTGCAGGGAATGCAATTACAATTAGCAGCTGTCTCCACTCTCCACAAGTAAAAGACAATAGAGAACAACACAAAGGCAAGCATTCAATAGAATAACACTTATTCCAGGAATTCTCACTGGTAATTAAAGGCTTTTTTTCAAACAACTAAAATAGAGCTTATCTTTGAACATTTAATATATCCTTAGCGCAATGTTTGTTTAAACAAGGACATTTTACTTGCATGTTCCAAGATAATAGGGAACGATAATTACAGTTTCCAGACCATAGAGATCCGTGTATGGATGTCACACTAAAGAAAGCCATTTAAACAACATATAAACTGATGTCCCCAAAAAAGTTGGATGAAAATTTTAGCTTTGTTTTTCATGGCTTTCAATCTGAATTAAAACCTGGGGCTTATTAATAAATTTGGTTCAAAGTACATTGATTTTCCAAAATCTTTTACAAAAGTGAAATGCAGAGCAATAATATTATCAGCATTACTGCCTTACAGCACTGAGGTCTTGGGTTCAATTCCCACCACAGTCCTAACTGTTTGGAGTTTGTACGTCCTCTACGTGTTTGTGTAAGTTTCCTCTGGGTACTCTGGTTTCTTCTCACAATCCAAAAACATACTGGTAGGGTTAACTGGTTCCCAACATTGGAAAAAGTCTAACATTGGACATTGAAGTTGATTCAAAGTCGCGTGAAATTTGGTCGCATTTACGATCACATCGGATGTTTGGAAATAAATGTCGTTCTTCGCCTAAGTTCACAGTTGGATACAAAGTGAACAACCCCATGGTGGATCATGTGTTTACCAAAACATTTAGCTAGTATAAGAAAATAATGAAAATATCACTATATTCTAGGTTATACAATTATTTTATTTCTAATATATCTCTTTACAATTGCTTTTATTAAAGTGTATCTGACATGGTTCTATTCCAATTTTTCCCTTTGTATATGATTTAGCAAGGATCATGCCATGCTATTTTCATGTCTCCGATCCAACCGCTAGCACAAGGTTATACACGAACAAAATTGGCAGCAGAGCCTAACTAGACATTTTGGTGCCTTTTGCCAGAAAGAGAATTGGTGCGCCCCCCCCCCCCCCTTCCTCCTCCCCATTTTCATAATACTGATAGTGCGCACGAAAAAACAGGATTTTAATTACCTACCGGTAAATCCTTTTCTCGTAGTCCATAGAGGATACTGGGGTTCCATTTAGTACCATGGGTATAGACGGGTCCACTAGGAGCCATGGGCACTTTAAGAATTTGATCGTGTGGGCTGGCTCCTCCCTCTATGACCCTCCTACCAGACTCAGTCTAGGAAACTGTGCCCGAGGAGACAGACATACTTTGAGAGAAGGATAGATAAAGACAGTGGTGAGATTCCGAACCAGCACACACAAACAGAGGAAAGCTATGGTAACCCAACATTAAACAGCAACAGCAACAGCTGTACCAACAATACTTAACCAAGTAACAGTGCAGGAAGGACAAAGCACCGGGCGGGCGCCGAGTATCCTCTACGGACAACGAGAAAAGGATTTACCGGTAGGTAATTAAAATCCTATTTTCTCTTACGTCCTAGAGGATACTGGGGTTCCATTTAGTACCATGGGGATGTACCAAAGCTCCCAAACCAGGTGGGAGAGTGCTGAGGTTCCTGCAGAACTGATTGACCAAACTGAAGGTCTTCAGAGGTCAAAGTATCGAACTTGTAGAACTTAGCAAACGTGTTAGAACCTGACCAAGTAGCTGCTCGGCAGAGCTGTAAAGCCGAGACACCTCAGGCAGCTGCCCAGGAAGAACCCACCAACCTAGTAGAGTGGGCCTGCCGTGGAATAAGCATGCTGGATAGTGAACCTGATCCAGCGTGCAATTGTCTGCTTTGAAGCAGGACACCCAATTTTATTGGGATCATATAGAACGAACAGCGAGTCGGATTTCCTGTGAGGAGCCGTTCTCTTTACATACACCGTCAAAGCCCTCACAACATCCAAAGACTTTGAAGTAGCAGAGGTGTACGTAACAGCCGGAACCACAATAGGTTGGTTGATGTGAAATGCGGACACCACCTTAGGAAAAAATTGCTGATGAGTTCTGAGTTCAGCTCTGTCTTCATGAAAAATTAAGTACGGACTCTTGTGAGATAACGCCCCTAGCTCCGACACACGTCTTGCTGAAGCCAAGGCCAACAGTGTGACGGTCTTCCACTTAAGGTACTTTACGTCAACCTCCTGTAACGGTTCAAACCAGTCCGATTGGAGGAACTGCAGTACCAAATTGAGATCCCAAGGTGCCGTGGGAGGCACAAAGGGAGGTTGGATGCGCAGAACACCTTTCAAAAACGTCTGGACCTCAGGAAGAGAAGACAATTGTTTTTGAAAGAGAATGGACAAGGCTGAAATCTGGACTTTTATGGAGCCCAGACGTTGGCCCACATCCACACCTGCCTACAGAAAAAGCAGTAAATATCACAGGTGAAATTTCACAGCAGAATATTTTCTGCTCTCACACCAAGAGACATATTTCTTCTAAATAGGGTGGTAATGTTTAGACATTACCCCCTTCCTGGCTTGGATCACAGTTGGGATAACTTTTTTAGGGACCCTTCTTCTGGCTAGAATCAGCTGTTCAACTTCCATGCCGTCAAACATAGCTGCGGTAAGTTCTGATAGACGAACAGGCCCTGTTGCAGAAGATCCTCGCTAAGAGGTAGAGGCCACAGATCTTCGAGGAGCATCTCCAGAAGGTCTGCGTACCAGGCCCTTTTTGGCCAGTCCGGAGCAATGAGTATTGCGTGAACCTTTTCCCTTTTTATTCTTTTGAGAATTCTTGGGATCAGAGGAAGGGGAGGAAACACGTACACCATCTGATAGACCCATGGAGTCGTCAGAGCGTGTACCGCCACTGCCTGTGGGTCTCTCGACCTGGAACAATACTGCTTGAGCGTCCTGTTGAGACAAGAGGCCACCATGTCGATGTGTGGATATCCCCACCGACGTGTCAAGCACCTGAACACTTCCGGGTGAAGGCCCCACTCCCCCGGGTGCAGGTCATGTCTGCTGAGGAAGTCTGCTTGCCAGTTGTCTACTCCCAGCATGAAGACCGCTGAAAACGCTGCAGCGTTTCTTTCTGCCCAGAGGAGAAGTCTGGACACCTTTGACATCGCTGCTCTGCTTTCCGTTCTGCCCTGTCGGTTTATGTACGTCACTGCCGTCACATTGTCCGACTGGACCTGAATGGCCCGATCGTGAAGAAGATAAAAGGCCTGCAGAAGGGCGTTGTATATGGCCCTGAGTTCCAGAACGTTGATTGGAAGGGTGACTTCCTGACTTGACCATCTTCCTTGAAACTGCACCCCCTGGGTGACTGCTCCCCAACCTCTGAGGCTTGCATCCGTGGTTAACAGGATCCAGTCCTGAATTCCGAACCTCTGACCCTCGACGAAGTGAGAAATCTGTAGCCACCACAGAAGGGAGATCCTGGCTTTTGGTGACAGACGGATCCACTGGTGCATGTGAAGATGCGATCCGGACCATTTGTCCAACAGATCGAGCTGGAAGGGTCTTGCGTGAAACCTTCCATATTGAAGCGCCTCACAAGAGGCCAACATTTTCCCCAGTAGGTGAATGCATAGATGCACCGATATCCGGGTTGGCTTCAAGACATCTCGAACCATCGGCTGGATTACCAATGCCTTTTCCAACGGAAGGAACACTTTCTGCGACTCTGTGTCCAGTATAATGCCCAGGAATGGGAGCCTCCGTGTTGGCTCTAGGTGAGATTTCGGAAGGTTCAGAATCCACCCGTGATCCTGGAGAAGTTTTGTTGAGAGGCCAATGCTGTCCAGCAACCTCTCTCTGGACGGCGCTTTTATCAGAGGATCGTCCAGGTACGGAATTATGTTCACTCCCTACTTGCGAAGGAGAAACATCATCTCTGCTATTACTTTGGTGAATACCCTCAGTGCCGTGGAGAGACCAAATGGCAGGGCCTGGAACTGGTAGTGACAGTCCTGCAGTGCAAACCGTAGATAAGCCTGATGAGGCGGCCAGATCGGAATGTGAAGATACGCATCCTTGATATCCAGAGACACAAGGAATTCCCCTTCCTCCAGACCTGAGATCACCGCTCTCAGAGACTCCATCTTGAACTTGAACACTATTAAGAACGGATTCAAGGACTTGAGGTTCAGAATTGGTCGTACCGAACGGTCCGGTTTCAGTACTACAAACAAGTTGGAATAGTAGCCCTTGTTGTGCAGATGAGGTGGAACTGGAACAATGACCTGAGTCTGTACCAGTTTTTGGATGGCCTGCTGTAAAGTTATACTTGCCTCTTGTGAAGCTGGTAAGCCTAATCTGAAGAATCTGTGAGGTGGGATGTCTTCTAACTCCAGTCTGTAGCCCTGGGAAATAAGATCTATGACCCAGGGATCCTGGCATGAACTTGACCAGATGTGACTGAAGAATTTTAGTCGGGCTCCCACCTGACAGCCCTCCAGGCATCGCGGTCCACCGTCATGCTGAAGGCTTTGAGGAAGCAGAGCCTGAGCTCTGTTCCTGAGCACCTGCATTTGCTGGTTTGCGTGGTTTACTTCTTGCACCTCTGGTAAGACGTAGAAGAACCCCTGGGTTTTCCCTTAAACTTGGCTGTCCGAAAGGACTGTAAATTTGAAGCTGAATAAGCTTTCCTGGCTGGGGGAGCTGCGAAAGGAAGATACGTAGACTTACCCGGAGTAGCTTTGGAGATCCATTTGTCTAGTTCGTCTCCAAACAAGGCCTCTCCTGAGAATGGCAGGCCTTCCACTCCTTTCCTGGAGTCCGCATCAGCTGTCCACTGGCATAGCCACAAGCCCCAGCGTGCTGAACTGCCATAGAGGTGGTGCGTGCATTAAGCAAACCAATCTCTTTTATGGCTTCCACTATAAAGTTCGCAGAGTCCTGTATATGCTGCAGGAGTAAAACAACATCCCCCCTAGACAAGGAATCTAACCCCTCAATTAGGTTACCTGACCATTTAGCAATGGCTTTTGTGATCCACGCACATGCAATAGTGGGTCTTTGGGCCACCCCAGCACCTGTGTACAATGATTTGAGTGTAGTCTCAATTTACGATAAGCCGTATATTTTAGGGAGGCTGCACCAGGGACAGGCAATACAATTTTACGTGACAGCCTAGAGACTGATGCGTCCACTATCGGTGGATTTTCCCATTTTTTCCTGTCCTCTAGAGGAAAAGGAAAAGATGAGAGCAACCTTTTAGGGATTTCAAATTTCTTAACAGGATTCCCTGTGACAGAGTAGCATCTCCCCCTCCAAATTCACCTCACCCTCCTCCATGTCTGACCTGTCAGCATCAGAGTCAGACTGCAGGATATGGGCCAGAGATCGTTTTTGCGGACAAATGGGAGGGGATTGAGACGCTGGTTTGGGGACTGAGTCTCTATTCATAAACTCATCCACAGTCTGTCTTAAGTATTGTGTCTCTTTCTCATTGCAGGATAGCTTTGTAGAAATATTTGAGATCATTCCCTTAATGGAATTAACCCATTCTGGTTCAGCCTCGCTATTCTGGGAAGGTGCGCTGCCCTGAGTACCCAGTAGTGAGTCCCCTGGTGAAGAGGAACACTCCGCTGTACGAGAAACACACTCTTTGCCTGACATAATGTAAATGTGACAGCACACACACACACACACACACACACACACACACACACACACACACACACGAAAAGGTTAAGCACAATTAACACACAAAGAGCCCTTCAGGGAGACATAGAGTCATTTGGAGCCAGCCCCCACCACGCCCTTATCGCTAATGCCAAGCTTAGCCGGGTCGCAGACTAAGTGTCCTGATAGGGGACTTAGTACACTAATAATTGCTCCCTCCTGCTATGACCTCC
This sequence comes from Pseudophryne corroboree, assembly GCF_028390025.1. Classification (NCBI taxonomy): domain Eukaryota; kingdom Metazoa; phylum Chordata; class Amphibia; order Anura; family Myobatrachidae; genus Pseudophryne; species Pseudophryne corroboree. Next base: position 411,542,673 of record NC_086452.1, on the reverse strand, counting down.
TGGTACTGCTGAGGTAATCTGGAGTCTCTACAGAGGAGCTGCGTGTCCCTGTCAGTCAGTGTCTGTGTACACTGCAGAGGGAAAATGGCACTGGTGAGCTGCTGGATCCGCTCATAGTGAAGGCCCATCCCCTTCAATGGCGCGCGGTCTTCCTGCTTTTTTTTATACTGGCTGAGGTAATCTGGTGCTTAAAATGGAGAGAAAACCGTTTTAAGGCTGTTTTTGCCAGTGTGGGTACTGTGTACAGTGTACTGAGATGCAGTTGTGTACTGTGTCTGGAGACGCATTCCGCCCCGGTTAGAAGCTGTGAGTCTCCGTACCCTCATGCCACCATAATGGCCGGCGACCCGCTAGTCGAGACGGCGGCTTAGTACTCACCACTCTTCTTTCTTCTGGCTCTGTTAGGGGTGGCGGTGTGCTGCGGGAATGTACGCTCGCCGTGGTGGGGCTTGCGAATAGTTCCCTCAGGAGCTCAGTGTCCTGTCAGCGGGGAACGTGACCATTAACCCTTCAAGAGGTTGGGCCATTCCCGCCTTAAGTCCCACGAAGCAGGCAGGCTGGTGCCAGCCAGCCCTGCCTGAAAATAACAAACATATACAATAAATGCAGAAAACTCTTCAGGAGCTTCCATAAGTGTGACCGGCTCCTCCGGGCACATTTTCTAAACTGAGTCTGGTAGAAGGGGCATAGAGGGAGTAGCCAGCCCACACTATCAAATTCTTTAAGTGCCCATGGCTCCTAGTGGACCCGTCTATACCCATGGTACTAAATGGAACCACAGTATCCTCTAGGACGTAAGAGAAATATAGGCTTCATGGGGAAGGGGCGTGGCCACAGAATAGTACCAATTCACATTGCACCATACCACACAGTTGAGTCCATTATTCACATTATACCACACGTTACGCTACATAGTAGTGCCCCTTATACACGTTACACTATACAGTAAAGCCCCTTATACACATTTCACCACAGCAGAGCTTCATATATATGTTATCCCACAGTAGAGTCCCTAATACACTTTACACCACACAGTAGTGCCCCTTATACATGTTACGCTACAGTAGAGCCACTTATTTATGTTACGCCACAGTAGAGCCCCTTTTACACATTATGCCATGTTAGAGCCCCAAATACATATTACACCACTGTAGAGTCTCTTTTACACATTAAGTCGTGGTAGAGCCCATATTACATGTTACATCACAATAGAGCCGCTTATGCACATTACACCATGGTAGAGCCCCCTGTACATACAGTACTATGTGGCTGCGTGACAGACACAGCCAGTGGTGCAGCAAGTCAGAATAGTTCGGAAAAGAATTCCTGGAAACCATTTTTGTAAAAATCAAGTACAAGGTGTGGAGCAATCGGGAATAGCGGTTGGAAATAATATCACTTTTCAAGCTTTTTGTGCTTTTATTGAAATACATCTGAGATACGGTGTCTGGTATAGTAAAATGTTCAACAGATTTCTAAAGCGTCACCTGTAATCTGATTAAAAATTGAAGATGTTGTAGACATAAACCATCTTTTAGTCATTGCTTTCCCCTACAGCCCTTTACAAATCCTCTGCCTTCTGCAGTTGCAAGTCCTTGGTGGGTCATGTACATAACACCTGCTAGAGGACCTAAACCAAGGGGCATATGTAGTAGGGTCCGAGTTTGCCGAAGGTACGGAATACTGGCCAATCTCAAAGGTTTTCTTTGAAGTGGCAATCATGTAAAAGGCAAAACCATGCCTTGTAAATGATTGCCGCTGTAAAAAATCTCTGGTATTGTCCAGCATCCCGCACCTACAGTACAGGAGTAAACAAGATGGGTGGTGTAAAGGTTAGCATTACTACGTCACAGCACTGAGGTCATGGGTTCGATTCCTACCATGACCCTAACGGTGTGGCATTTGTATATTCTCCCCATGCTTGCGTGGGTTTCCTCCAAGTACTCGGTTTCCTTCCACACTCCAAAAATTTACCGGTAAGTTAATTGACTTCCAACAATAATTGACCCTAAGGTGTATGTGTGTGTGTACATGAAGAGACTAGATGGGCCAAGTGGTTCTTATATGCCGTCACATTCTGTGTTTCTATGTGAACTTAGGTGTCTGTACTTCCTTCTGCAATTAGTATTGAAGTGTCTGGCAAATTGAGGAGATAGTGCAGGTGGAGGTTCTGTCACCCCTATATGTGTGCAGACGAATATTAGATTCTTAACTTGGACTTGTCTGTGCAATGATGTCTATGATGAGTTAAAGGACATCATGCAAGCACTGGGTCACTTGCTAGTTATGTTGGGCAGATAAATTGATTGTCAGACAGACACTGTACCTGAGAAGTTAACCCATCCTTATCCTTATTTGTAATTATTATCAGAACAAAGACGTCTGCTTATGATTCTAGGGGCCTTCATGCAGGAATGGACTGGTGCCTCCGGAGTTTATTGGGAGGTATATAGAGGATGCTGACCGCCTGATTCTATTGTGAATTATACACAATCAGAGCACCAGGCAGCCTTCTCTACCTGCCTCCCAGCCTGCAGTCAGACAGTGAATGGCTGTCAGCATGCTGATTGGTGGATGGTTGGAGCTATCTACCAATGACAGTGCTGACACCAGTTCACTGTATGGAAGCATGTGAAGTGATGTTAGTGGACTGAAGAAGGGGTAAGTTATATATATATTTCTCATACGTCCTAGAGGATGCTGGGGACTCCGTAAGGACCATGGGGTATAGACGGGATCCGCAGGAGACATGGGCACACTATAAGACTTTGAATGGGTGTGAACTGGCTCCTCCCTCTATGCCCCTCCTCCAGACCCCAGTTAGACTTTGTGCCCAGGAGTGACTGGACACACACTAGGGGAGCTCTACAGAGTTTCTCTAAAATACTTTGTAAGGTTTTTTATTTTCAGGGAGACCTGCTGGCTACAGGCTCCCTGCATCGTGGGAGTGAGGGGAGAGAAGTCAGACCTACTTCTTCTTAGTTCAAGGGCTCTGCTTCTTAGGCTACTGGACACCATTAGCTCCAGAGGGTTCGATCACTTGGTTAGCCTAGCTGCTTGTTCCCGGAGCCGCGCCGTCAACCCCCTCACAGAAGCCAGAAGAAAGAAGCCGGGTGAGTATAAGAAGGCAGAAGACTTCAGTGACGGTAGAAGACTTCGGTAACGGAGGTAACAAGCAGCGGTCGAGCTGCGCTCCATGCTCCCACACACCAACGGCACTCACAGGCTGGGGGGGGGAGCGCCCTGGCATAAGTGCAGATTCGGTGACTGGGCACCGTTTACGTTACCCCCGCCAGATATCGCAGCGGTCACGCTGCGCGCCATTGCTCCCACACGCCAACTGTTTTTACAAGGGTGCAGGGCGCTAGGGAGGGAGCGCCCTGGGCAGCAATGTATAGATATACCTCTTTGGGGGTAACAGTACATCTATACAGTATGTAAACACTGTATAGGGACCCCCGATGGCATACATAAAGCTATGTTTTTTGCGGGCTGGAGCGCGCCGAGAAGGGGCGGGGTTTAGCCCTCACTTCAGGTTACAGAGCCATTTTCTACTTGTTCCCGCCAAAAGCATGAGGGGGCACAATGTTTAGTGCTATTTAGAGGAATATAGCACTATTTTAGACAAATGGGCTTGTATGCTGTGTGTTATGAATATATATATATATATATCTGTGTGCTCCCTGTCGGATACCTACTATAACTTTAGTCGACATATGTTGACAGGAGAGTGTGCTCTGTCATTTATGCGGATCACAGTCGACATCGCCGACTGCTGTTGGTACTTGATTCTGTAGATACAGTGTCAGCAGGTCGGTAGTTGTATACTTGTCAAAAGTAAACACTGTATGGGAGACACAGTAGTATGTGGGTGACTCTGTCGGCACCAACTGTTATTACTGGGTGTTAATTAACATGCGGTAACTACCTTATACCTTCAGTCCCCTCGGAGTTACAAGAATGTTATTTTGCATGATTACTACTCCCGGCTGTCGACGAATACTAGGTTTTCTGTCGACCATAATGTTTCCTGATAGATCCATAACTGGGGCATTCAGTACATGATCATACACATTCAGAACACATTAATGTCACTAGGGACCCGTTGGTTCCGGATAATCTGCTTATATGTATTAAACATCCTAGTGATATTTGGTGGACCCCCTTCTTTTAAAGTAAAGCATTCATTACCTTCAAACCAGAAATAAAGACACGGAGACTTGAATTTTGGCAGAAAAATTGCTAGCTATTTATTTGTCCCTAACCAATAGCAAACCTGTAATAGAAAATTTATTAAGATGCCGATCCAGCCGGCATATGGTGGCAGCAAAAAGAACGGCTCAATTAACCTACATTAACCTTAAATTACTATACATTCGAAACGATCCTAATTTTACTAAAACTATCACCAACCGGTAATAGGTGACAACTCAACCCCCACAGTGACTACCCACCGCTCCTGGGTGCCCTGCCGCTGCCTTCCCGGACGGGTGGTCAAGCGGCCAATAAGTCGATGGAGGTGAGTGCACCTAAACCATACCAAACTGTAAAACACTACAGCTTACCATAAAAATACAAAACTGCCGTTCTTTTCCGCCAACAGCGAAAGACTCATCCCCAAAGTCTTCGCACCGCCACCATAACCTACCCTAACTCCTGCAAAACGAAACCCAGATCCTCCAGGAAAAACATCATCCCCTCATTGGATAGATGTACCCCATCAGGCCGAAAAAGGTGGCTGTCTCTGAACCGAATCCTAGGGTGGCGAACCACCTTGCCCCCGTGGGACAGCACCCACTTCGCCACCGCCCCGTTCACCTTTTTCCGGGCCTCATCAATCTGGCGACCATCCGCCACACCCCTCCAACTCAACCTCGGCACCATCAATGAAAAAACCAACACACAATTGGTCCATGCCGCGGCCACACTTGCCAGATCTTGTATCATGGCCCACCGCAGATCCAAGGATGTCCTTTTCCCCAAGTCGTTGCCACCTAGATGGACAATCAAGACCCTAGGGTCTCCATGCTTGCTGGCCTGACTAACTAGCCTACTCTTCAGCTCGCTCCACATCATCCCTCGCCAGCCAAGCCATCTGACACCCTGTGCTCCAGGCAACGCCTGAGCCCCATCCGAGGCCACAAACTTGGCTGCCCAATATACATAAGAGTGGCCGACCACCCAAATAGCCAAATTGTCTTCAAACCAACCTGAAGGGAAAAAGAGGGGTAAAATTGATTACTAAAGCCTCATTAATTGCTTTCACCTGAAGGATCTGCCAAAAAGAAAAAACTTTAGATCTCGCCATTGCAGCAGTCACGGCCTAGCCGATCTGCACCATGCTTCGTTGCCAATTTGAAGCGAACATAGACACACAAAGGGGAAGTTCAAATAAAATCAAACGAAATTAAAACAGGGGGGGGGGGGGGGGGGGGGAGGGAATAAAATGGGAAACACATGTAATAACTCAGCTGGAGGTGAAAGCGTAAAGACCTGCTGTCACAACTGAGGGCCTGAGCTGACGGGAGGCAGCCTCAGTTGTAGGGGCTGAGATGTACCGGAACCTGGGAGGTTGTATCAGACCCCTGGACATGTAAGTAACATGAATAATAACTGCCCGAAGGCGTGACCACGACAACTTGGATAAAAGTCAATGATGTTTATTATGACAACTCCGCAACACAGCAGCAGTAAAAGAAAACGTAAAAGTCAGCAAAGAATAAATACAGTTCCTGGGTACTACAGGATGGCAGGAGCCACAGGGCACTGGTAGTGTGAGATAGTTCTTATGATCTTCTAGATGGAAAGTCCTTACCAGGCCCGACTGTAGCAATGGAGATAACCCAGGATTGTGCCAGCTGGTGTTCCAGGAAAAGCTGGGTTGCTGAAGATAAAACAGCTGCTGTGGATACTGGCTGGAACCAGACTGTTGTTAGCACGGAGTGGATACTGGCTGGAACCAGTTAAATAATAAATGAACTTGGGAGCGATGAAATATGAACTGAAATGTAGAACTTGAGAGCGGAGAAATAATAATACCGGTGGAGAGTGGTAAAGTGTAGAAAGGACACCGGCCCTTTAAGGGAAGCTGTACTCTGCTGGAAGCTGAGCTGGAAGCAGGTAATGTTGTAGCTGGAAACAGATGAATCCACAATGGATTGGAGAGTCAGGCTACACCGCAGGTGGAATGCTGGTGCGGGTCTCTATGGTGGAAGTCTTGAGACTGGAGCTGGAACCTGGAAGACAATCACAGGAGAGAGACAAACAGGAACTAGGTTTGACAACCAAAGCACTGACGCCTTCCTTGCTCAGGCACAGTGTATTTATACCTGCAGCAAGGAAGGGATTGGCTAGGCAATTATGCAGATTAACAATACTGACAACAGATTGGAGGAAATGATCAGCTGACAGAATCCAAGATGGCTGCGCCCATGCAGACACTTGGAGGGAAGTTTGGTTTGTAATCCATGTGGTAATGAAAACAGTAATGGCGGCGCCGGCCACTGGAGACAGGAGACGCCAGGCTGACAAGTGCACATCCAACCACGCGGACACAGCGGAGGCCGCGGCTGACGTAATCGCCACTCTGACACTCTGCATGCAGAAGCTCAGGGACGGCGGCGGAGGCCGCGGGAGACGCCATGCCAGATGTAATAAGGCGTTACTGTGACAGCGTCTCAGAGAGACAGGAGAGGATGCAGGAATGTGAACATTAGGATAACAGATGGGATCCGGTCCTGGAGCGCTGAGCCAGCCTTAGGAGGCATCTGATGGGTAAGAAATGGCGTCCAGATACCCGGATCGTGACACCTGCTGAGGGACTCTGATTAGAACAGATTAGCCGAATTGTAGATTAGAATTCAGTCCGTCAAGTCAGGCAAAAAATCGCAAAATAACTCCAGACCCCCGCTGCCGACTCATGCCAGCAACGACGAGTAGCTAATCCCTGAGTAGGATAAAAAAGGGGGAACACCAACAGACGCACAATACCATAACTTACAGAACTGTAACCACATAATACAAACGCAAATAAACCCAGCACCACGCGCAATCCGACCTCTCATGCAATGGGGCGAATATATCGTCTGTAACTTGACGACTTCCATCGCCCCACCGCCTGGATTTCAGTTCTGGACAAACCTGCCGCCGCAGCCGACGTCGCAGCGCCTATTCGGAAGGAATGGGTACCGAACGCAGCGGGTGGGAGGCCCAAGCTCGCCAAACAACGGCTCAGCATCCAACAAAACTGGTATTTCGTCACCGGCAGCCCGTCATAATGCAATAGCCATGACCCCCTCCTAACGGGTCGCACCGCCACATATTGCCCAGCTAGACCTACTGGGCAAACGCTCTCCTCCTGCGCCGGAACCAAAGTGACCCAGCGACCTCTCCCCACTTGGTCCGTCTTAGAGCGCCGCAATCTGCACAGCAAGGACCTCTCACCCACTACCACGTCTCCGACCAGCATGCGCGAATCTGCTCTCTTGGAAGGCGCTACCAACTCCGAAACCCTAAAGGCCCCGTGGTAAGCCATTGAGAACGCCAAACTGAACAAAAGCGTCTCAAACCTGGACGACGCGACTCGCCCCACCGCCGCGATGACGGCCGGCAACAAAGCCGCATCGATGGGCCGCCTCCTATCCGGTGGCGTCGGCGCTACTCGCGCCCACCCTTTCATTGCCTTCCGCAGAACATTGCTTTTTGTCACATCGGGGACGCCCCGTAGCTTGCAGAAAAACGAGACCCCAGCCAAGTACCGGGATACCACCGCTCGGGAACCTACCCGAAACATACAGCTGCCAAATAAAAGAAAGCATCAGCCGATGCCTGCTCTTACCTTGTTGCTGACGACCTTGGACAAACTCCTCCCACTCGCTCCAAGCTTGTCCGTAAGCCCTGAGCGTGGCTGGCGCGACTGACTGCAACGCTAGACCCTCCAGTCCGGCCCGATCACCTGCCAAACATAACCGGGACAATGAAAACCTTGCTCGTCGGCCTCAGGTGCCAACAACCAAAACCTCTCCCACTGTCCTCGCGACAAAGCGTCGGCAATCCCATTCTCCAAACCGGGCACATGCTGCGCGCGGAACCACAGGTTCCTACGCAAGCATGTCAACAGCAATTGCCCGAGCACTCGCAGAACCACCAACGACTTTGCCCTCTGGTTATTAATCGCATGCACCACGCCCAGATTATCGCATCTAAACAATATGCTGCGATTAGCTAGCCGATCGCCCCAGACCTCTAACGCCACCATAATGGGAAAAAGCTCCAGAAGCACCAGATCTTTAGTTAGACCTTCGCTATGCCATTTTGCCGCGCACCAAGATCCCTCCAGAAAGCACCCGAATCCAGAGGCACCCGCTGCGTCGGTGAACAGCTGCAACCGTTCGCTGTCCACCGCTGGTGCTTGCCATATACACACCCCGTTGAAATCCTCCAGGAACGAGGCCCATATGGCCAAATCCCTTTTTATTTCGGAGGACAAACGCACAAAATGATGTGGCCTGGCACACCCCGCCGTCGCCCTTTCAAGCTTCCGGCAGAAAACCCTGCCCATCGGTATTACCCGACAAGCAAAGTTCAACATGCCCAGCAAGGACTGCGCCTGCCGCAGCGTGACTTTACGCGAACCTTCGAACCGGCAAATGGTCTCGCGGAGCTTCGAAACCTTGTCCCGGGGCAGCCGACACTCTCCCGCCACCGAGTCGATTTCAATCCCCAAAAATGACAAGCAGGAGGCCGGACCCTCTGTTTTGTCCACGGCCACGGGAACACCGAAGTGGTAAAAGAGAGCTCGTATGCTAAAAAGCAAGTCACCGCACCTTGTAGCATTAGCCGGACCTGCACACAGAAAGTCATCGAGGTAATGGGCAACCCCGTGACCCCCTGACGAAGACTCCACGCACCAATGAAGAAACGTGCTAAAGCGCTCGAAAAATGAGCATGAAACGGAGCATCCCATCGGCAAACATTTGTCGATGAAATACTCCGCCCCAATCCGGAAACCCATAAAACGGAATGAGTCCGGATGCAACGGCAATAACCTAAAAGCTGATTCAACATCAATCTTAGCCATAAGGGCCCCGGTCCCGTAGCTGCGGACCATCTCTAGCGCCTCATCGAATGACTGATACACCACCGAGCAATAAGCCGGCGGTATTGCGTCATTGACCGACGCCCCTAACGGGTAAGAAAGATGCTGGATGAGCCGGAAAGCGCCTGGAGTCTTCTTAGGAACCACCCCGACCGGAGAGATGACCAAATCATCGATCGGGGGTGCCATGAACGGTCCCTCCATCCTGCCCAACCTGACCTCCTTATCCACTTTCTCCCGTAGCACTCCCGGCAAGGCTCGGGCAGATTGGAGGTTCCTCTGTGCCCGCACGGACACCTCACTCGCAACAGGCAAGCGAAAGCCAAACTTAAAACCGTCAAACAAAAAATTTGCATCCTCTCTATTCGGATACAATTCCAACCACCGGCCCATAGTCCCCAACTTAATTGGTGTTGGAGCTCTGCGGAGCGGTCCCGCTCGCGGCCTGCCTGGGGTACGCTTGCTTACCCCGCGCCCCCTGTCTACCGCCTTTGAAACAGGAGGAGGCTGGGTGGGCTCCGCCACACTGCTGGCAGGAGTGTCGAAAACGACACTGCTTGCCAAAGGAACATGTTCCGCTGTTAAACGCGAAACACTTTCCTCTCGTGGCGGAACGCCCACCTGCACGGACGGCCGATCCACCTGCCTTGGCAAATCCGGCGTCCGCGCCGGACCCCTGGGCTGCTGACCCTGCGCGTCGCCCGTCCGTCCCCTGTTTCCGGGGTTCCTCCTCCTGTTGCGAGGCCCGGGTTACTTTGAGCCAGACCTCCACATCCTTGAATCCGAAGTCCATGACCCGCAAGCCGTCCTGCTTCTCCCGAAACTCCTGATCATACCGACGCCACTCCGAGCCCGAGGATGTGCGCTGCATGTCGTGTACGAGATGCAGATACCGGATTAAATTCATGTGCTCTTCCGGCCTATCCTCCAAGTAGCACGCCCCAAATACGCAGAACCCGGCCAGCCAATTATCGAAGGACCGGAAAGCCTCAGCCCCCATGCCCTTCTTTGCGGCCGCCGCCTTATAATCTTTCTTCATGGCCTTTGTTAAACGAAAACGTCCACGAAGTCACCCCTACGAATCTTCTTGCGGCAGCTATCCCGTAGCCCCCGCATTACTGCGGTGTAGTCGCAGCGAACGACCCCGGGCAAATCGCGGCGCATCTTGGCCCTACGAGCTTCCTCACTAACCCGCTTGTGCCGCTTACGCCTCTTCTGCTGCTTTGCTGCCCGCTTGGCAAATTTCGCCGCCCTCTTCTTCGCCCTAGTAGTGCCACTTACTTCGGACGCCCGCGACGACAAAGAAGATGAAGAGGAGGAAGAAGAAGAGCTGTGAGAACTAGAGCTCGCGGAGGACCCCGATACTGACTGCACCACCTCACCTGATGCCGTCGACCGCTCCGACATGGAATCCTCTGGCGCGTCAACCTCGACGTCTTCATCCATGAAGCCTGCCATCCCTTCGTCCTCGTGTTCTATAAAAGACAAAGAAGAGGGGGACCCGGCTCGCACTCGCGGCGCATGCCGAGCCCTACGAGCGGGGGGCGCTGCGGCCACGCGCCCCTGCCCATCCCGTCCTTGCCCTAGCTCCAATTCCGCAGCGGCTGCTCCAAGCTCCCGGCAGGCGCGTGCCACCCGCTGCACCGCTGAGGCCCTCCGCCTGCCGAACCCGCCTGCCTCCGCAGATGCGCCTGAACTTGCTGCCGCCCTCGGGGAGGCCACCGCGGCAAGCGGCCCCAACGCCTCCACCACTGTGGCCAGGGCCGACGCCAGTGCCCCGGGAGGGTTCCGACCGCCGCGAAAACCGGTAACGGACCCTGAAGGACCCCCGGCCAGCGCCCGGGCGCGATCCCGCGCCCGCCGCCCGACGGTCGTGCTCCGGGCACCCGACGCCCAGGCGGGAAAGCGGGGGCACCCCTGTCGGAACCCCCACTCTCCCCATCAGAAAACACCTCCTCCCCTTGGAACTTAGAGCTATCCCCCGAACCTGGGGAGGAGCCGCCTTCCTGCCACGCAGCGCGTGCTGCGGCCCTGCGGCCGCCAACCCATTCCCTGTCGCCCCTCCTCCCCCGGAAGCCGCTGTATTCTGGCTCCTGTGGAGTATTTTGGGTAGACAGGGAGGACCGCGGTCGCGCGCGCACAGCCCCGCCCGCGGTGGGCACTCCGTGCACGCGCCCCAGCACCGCTCACTGTTGTGTCCTCGTGCCCCTGCCTTGGCCTCTCCTTCCCAGCGCTGCCTTCAGCTGACACGCGCTGCACCCCCCTGTCCCTCTCCCTCCCCCGGCTGCCGGGGAGCTATGAGTGGGGACAGAGGCGCTGGCGGCGCCCCCCGCGCGCGGTTGAGGCCACTTGCGGTGAGCTCGGGCGCGCGTCCCACTTCCGCCCGCCGTGAAGATCCCGGCCGCCGCACCATCTCCTGCCGCCGCGCGAGGCTCCAATACAGGCCCCGCGCGGCGAACAGACGCCCTCCGTCCGGCCCTCTCCCCCCGCCCGGCACTTCCACCCGGCCGCGGCAAGGAGGGAGAGATAGAGGCCGGGTCTGCCCGCATAGCCTGGCGCCCTCCGCGGCACGCATGCGCGCGCCCGCGGGCGCCCGACGCCGCCGCTGACTCCGCCGCTCCCGGAGGTGAAGGCCGAAGCCCGTCGACCTCCGGGCGGCCTGGACGGACCTCCGGCACCCCCCGCCACCCGCGCCTAGCCGGCAACGCCGGCCCGGCCCCCAGCGGCGAGGCCGATCCGGCCCGCCGGGTTGTGCTCCTGCCCGCGCCCGTGGAGGCTCCGGGGGACGGGGCCCCATCCCCCAGGCCAACCACCCTTTCCCCTGGCCCAGCTCCACCGCTAGCACCGCGGTACCGAGCTGGAGGCCCAGCAGAACGGTGAGGGCGGGTAGACATGGCTAAATACGGAAAGATGCCAAATCCCTTTTGCACAGGCAGGGGGGGGGGGGGGGGGGACACAGCAGAATTGCACCAAACAGCTTCCACAAAATATGTGCGGACAAAGTAATGTCTGCACAGCAGCACTCACCAAACCAAGGCAAATCACCACAAGAGAGAGATAAAATGGCCTCACCTTCCCTATATATATCAAACCCTCCCCTTCAGAAAAGGCTGTACTTTCCTCACAGCTAGGTCCACCCCTCACCAGATGTTTAACTCTTTCCTTTCCTATGCAGTCAATTCTCTCTCCGTATATATATATATATATATTTAGGATATGTGTGTAGTTGTGTATTACATTATGTATATTCATATTAAATTTTTAATGGATGCTGAAATAATAGTATTCCTTCTCATGTGCTGGTCGCTCTGTTGGTAAAGCTCTAGGTCGGCCGTGACGAGTTGGTCTCAGAAAGCCCGAACGGTTATTCTTGTCCCGCTGCGGATAGAATACTGTGAAAGTGAACTCCTGGTCGACACGGGGCCCTGTCGCAAAGGATCGTACACAGGAAGCTAAGTGATATTTTATTATTTACTTTGGAGTTATTTGCATTACCTGCACATGGGGGGAATGTTGTATTCGGAAAGGCATCCGATAGATTTACCCTATAGAGAGAGAGGATGTGTCTTATGTTGATCCTTCTCTATAACATGGCGGCAGGTAGCAGTGCGTCTGCAGAAGAAATGCTGAGGCTGAATCCGAGAGATACTGGAGTGTTTCCCTGGGACGGTGTACCGCTGTTGGGGAGGCCTCGGTTCAGTCAATCTCGGCAGATACCGTGGGTAAGTCTAACTTCGTGAGTTAGATTCCCTCACAACGGTTGGTGACGCATTCGGTTGTGGGATGCAGTCATTTTAACCAGTTTGATAACTTTCTTTTTTCCTTTTCGGTGCAGATTGTGGAAGGTGACAAGGTAAGGGTTCTGCAGCCTTGTTAGGTTCGCAGAAGCGGATGTTGTTTTCTGTTTCTACCACATCCACCGCATGTCGCTGGGTCTATCTGGCTGGAGCCCACTCCGGTGGGAACTCGTTTACTATTCTTCAGTCAGTCCGAGAATGGACTTGGACTTGTGAATTACTCATAGAATCCAAAAGGGGACATGCTGGGGTTTACAGATGATTCCCCTCACTGATTTTCGAATAGATCTTAGCGATTCCCCTCTGGAAGGGGAGGTAGTACACGACGCCATACCAGAGTTGCGTCAGGTTCAGGACATTGTCCTGCTGTCCAAAAAAAATAAAAAATTTGAATCTAAGTCTCTGATTACGAAGGGAGCTTCAGCACGTAAAGGTAGAAAAGGGGTTAAATGCGTTTTTCTCCGCATTTGGCTTACCTAGGTTGATATCCAGGTTTGTCTTTGCCATTTCACCGGAGTGATGGCAGTATGATGGGTTTCTTTCAATAGTAAGAGCCATTATTATTCTGTACTGAGACGCTCTCCTGATTAAGGCAAGGTCAGGAAACAAGTGGTGCAAATCGTTGTTTCTCTCTGACTGTTCTTCAACACAGGGAATGGCTGTTGTTCCCAATGACGCAGACGTCGGAGGTGGGTACCAGAGTAGAAACTGAACGGTGGAGGTTCTGTGTTTTCCTGTGGAAAGAGGTCTGAGGATCCAGAGTTGGTTCAGATTTGTAGTGACAATCCATCAATATGTTACGTTGATGAAGAAGTTGGTGCGGCCTAAGAGGCTTTTCGGTGAGCAGGTCAACTGCCAAAGTGGTTTTCACGGGGCCAGTTGAAAATGTGGTCCGGGTCTCACCTGCACATGCGCCAGAATATAATCCTAATGGCCCGGTTATCGCTCCTGTGGTGTCTGCTCAGTTCTCACTTCCTAGAGGGACGAAGGTTCGGAATCCAGGTGGAGATCCTGGTGTCCATGCATGCAGATCTCTGAGACTGGGGAGCAGTCCTAGCAAGGGAAGTATTTCCAGAGGAAAAGGTCAAGCTGGGAAGCTTGTCTGCAATAAGTTTTCTTGAATTCAGTGCTATTTTCAGTGAACATAGGCTTAGTGATCTGCCCGAGTTAATGCTGTCGGACGACTTGGCAGCAGTGGTGTAAGTAAGCCGCTAGGGCGGAACAAGGAGCAAAGCGGCGATGGCAGATGCTATAAACGTTTTCCGCTGGGTGGAAAGACTGGTAAACGCTATATTAGCAGTCTTCGGTCCGGATGTGAACGACGGAGGAATAGATTCCTCTGCAGATGTGATCTCTATCCGGGAGAAATGCTGTAGTCGTAGAGAAGTTTCACTGAAGCGAAAAGTCTTTGAGGAGTACCTCAATTGTCCTCGGGACACCTTGGGTGTTTTCAGTCTGTCTATGTGTCCCCTCCGTTTTCACTCTTCTGAAGGTGATAAACGTTAGAAGAACAAAGGTTCAGGTGATACTCATTGTTCCGGTCTGAACATGGAGGGCTTGGTATCCAGTTCTTCAAGATTTACTCATAGACGATCCATGGCCTCTTCCTCTACGTGAGGAACTGTTACAGCAAGATCCGGGCGTGTATCAAGACTTACAGCGGCTGCGTGTGACGGCGTGGCGGTTGAACGCCATATCCAGTTAGGCTCCGTTCAAGTGCGGTTTTGGCCTTATAAATTTTCTTTCAAGAAAGAATTGGCGACCTTTCCGGAAGTTCGGACCTTCGTGGAAGGAGTACTGCACATCCAACCTCCATTTGTGCCCCCATTAGCACCGTGGGACCATCGACGCGGTGTTGAGTTTCTTGTGTCACAATGATTGGAACCTTTATGAAAGGTTGTGTTAAAAATTCTCTCTTGAAGAGTGGTCATGCTTTTGGCTTTCGCGTCCGCAAGGCGGGTGTCGGATGTAGCGGCTGGGTCTCACAGAAGCCCTGTTTGATCTTCCAGGTGGAAAGAGCGAAATTGAGAACTCGGGTAATTGTTCTGCCAAAAGTGGTTTAGGTGTTTCGCAGAAACCAGCCTATTTGATGCCTGTGGTTACTTAAGCATTGGCTGATTCAAGGTCTCTCGATGTAGTCAGGGCCTTGAATATTTATGTCGCCAATTTGGCTCAGATGGGGAAAACAGAGGCTCTGTTTGTCCGGTATGCTCCCAGCGTGATTGGGGCGCCTGCGTCTCTGCAGTCGGTTACACGCTAGATCTGTGATCCAATTCGGCGGGCTCGTTCTACGGCTGGATTGCCGTTACCGAATTCGGTGGTGTCCCATTCTACTAGGAAGGGGGGCTTTTCTTGGGCAGATGCCCGAGGAGTCTCGGAGGTTTAACTTTGCCGAGCGGATATTTGGTCGGGTTCGAACACTTTTGCTAAGTTTTACAAGTTTGATACCCTGGCTGATGGGAACCTCATGTTGCTCAATCGGTGCTGCAGAGTCGTCTGCACTCTCCCGCCCGGTCTGGAGCTTTGGTATAAACCCCATGGTCCTGTCGTAGTCCCCAGCATCCTCTAGGACGTATGAGAAAATAGGCTTTTAATACCTCCGGTAAATCCTTTTCTCTTTGTCCGTAGAGGATGCTGGGCGCCCGTCCCAGTGCGTACTGTGTCTGCAGTTATTGGTTATGGTAACACTCTTGTGGTGTTTCTTTTATGTCAGGCTGTTGCTGACGTTGTGCATGCCATGGCAGGCGGTGTCTTATTATTGGTTGTGTTGACACACAGGTTGTGTTACATATTCTCTCAGCATGTGGCTGTGTTTTTTCATGCCGTTGGCTGGTATTCTATTGAATGCCACGTTCTGCGGTATGTTCGTGGTGTGAGCTGGTATGACACCACCGCAATGTTCGCAGTGCGCCTGCGCCAAGTAAAATAGCACAAAAGTTTGGTATTTTACTCACGGCTTAACGAAGATTTTTCATCGTTCTGGTGATCGTAGTGTGATTGACAGGAAGTGGGTGTTTCTGGGCGGAAACTGGCCGTTTTATGGGAGTGTGCAGAAAAACGCTGCCGTTTCTGGGAAAAACGCGGGAGTGGCTGGAGAAACGGGGGAGTGCCTGGGCGAACGCTGGGTGTGTTTGTGACGTCAAACCAGGAACGAAACTGACTGAACTGATCGCAGTGTAGGAGTAAGTCTCGAGCTACTCAGAAACTGCTAAGAAATTTCTATTCGCAATTCTGCTAATCTTTCGTTCGCAATTCTGCTATGCTAAGATACACTCCCAGAGGGCGGCGGCTTAGCGTGTGCAATGCTGCTAAAAGCAGCTAGCGAGCGAACAACTCGGAATGAGGGCCAATGATCTCACAAAGAAGCAGTGTGGGCACACAATAGTACTCCCAAATCAAATGACACCACACAGTAGCACAATTGTATTCACATTACACCACATGTAGTGTCCCTGATTCATATTACACCACATAGTATTGCCCCTTATTATGGTTACATCACTCAGTAGTAGTGATGTGCACCGGAAATTTTTCGGGTTTTGTGTTTTGGATTCGGTTCCGCGGCCGTGTTTTGGAATCGGACGCGTTTTGGCAAAACCTCCCTGTAAATTTTTTGTCGGATTCGGGTGTGTTTTGGATTTGGGTGTTTTTTTTACAAAAAACACTCAAAAACAGCATAAATCATAGAATTTGGGGGTCATTTTGATCCCATAGTATTATTAACCTCAATAACCATAATTTCCACTCATTTCCAGTCTATTCTGAACACCTCACACCTCACAATATTATTTTTAGTCCTAAAATTTGCACAGAGGTCGCTGTATGACTAAGCTAAGCGACCCAAGTGGCCGACACAAACACCTGGCCCATCTAGGAGTGGCACTGCAGTGTCAGACAGGATGGCAGATTTAAAAAATGGTACCCAAACAGCACATGATGCAAAGAAAAAAAGAGGTGCACCAAGGTCACTGGATGGCTAAGCTAAGCGACCCAAGTGGCCGACACAAACACCTGGCCCATCTAGGAGTGGCACTGCAGTTTCAGACAGAATGGCAAATTTAAAAAATGGTACCCAAACAGCACATGATGCAAAGAAAAAAAGAGGTGCACCAAGGTCGCTGGATGGCTAAGCTAAGCAACCCAAGTGGCCGACACAAACACCTGGCCCATCTAGGAGTGGCACTGCAGTGTCAGACAGGATGGCACTTGAAAAATAGTCCCCAAACAGCACATGCAGCACACATATGGATAGTATACTTGACGACACAGAGGTAGAGTAATGGACTACTGTACCGTACTGCTATATATATATATTGGTGGTCAGCAAAATTCTGCACTGTCCTCCTACTATATACTGCGCACAACTACAATGCAGCACAGGTATGGATGGATAGTATACTTGACGACACAGAGGTAGAGCAATGGACTACTGTACCGTACTGCTATATATATACTGGTGGTCAGCAACATTCTGCACTGTCCTCCTACTATATACTGCGCACAACCAAAATGCAGTACAGGTATGGATGGATAGTATACTTGACGACACAGAGGTAGAGCAATGGACTACTGTACCGTACTGCTATATATATGCTGGTGGTCAGCAAAATTCTGCACTGTCCTCCTACTATATACTGCGCACAACTAAAATGCAGCACAGGTATGGATGGATAGTATACTTGACGACACAGAGGTAGAGCAATGGACTACTGTACCGTACTGCTATATATATACTGGTGGTCAGCAAAATCTGCACTGTCCTCCTACTATATACTACAATGCACCACAGATATGGAGCGTTTTTCAGGAAGAGAACGTAGATATTTGCAGCACAAAGAGCACAGATATTTGCAGCACACTGAGCACAGATATTTGCAGCACACTGAGCACAGATATTTGCAGCACACTGAACACAGAAACTGAGAGAACGCAGCCACGTCCTCTCGCTATCATCTCCAAAGCACGAGTGAAAATGGCGGCGACGCGCGGCTCCTTATATAGAATACGAATCTCGCGAGAATACGACAGCGGGATGACGACGTTCGGGCGCACTCGGGTTAACCGAGCAAGGCGGGAAGATCCGAGGTTGCCTCTGAACCGTGTAAAATAGGTGAAGTTCGGGGGGGGGGTTCGTATCTCGAGGAACCGAACCCGCTCATCTCTACTCAGTAATGCCCTTTATTCACATTGCGCTACACAATGGTACCCTTTATACAGGGTGATTCAAAAGTCGATGTACATCCTTTTGTTTCAAAAACTGCAGGAAATGGGAAAACTGAATACTCCAAAAAGTTATGGGTGAGATGGGCTATCTTTTAGGGTATGTACCGAACATGGGCGTCATCTTGAAATCGGCCATCTTGAATCTAAGTCAGTTTTTTAAAATAGAAAGGGGTTCGTGTAACGTGTCAGACAACATCAGAATTAGCTGACAAGTTTATTGCTGTAAACAGATTTGAAATAGCAGTTATGGTTCAAAAGTTACAACACTTTTTGTTGCAGGTAACTGAAGATGGCTTTGACAAAAGAGGAGAGAATTGAGGTCATTTTGATGTCTGGAGAACGAAGTTTCTATGTCATAGCTGCAAATTTCAACAACCGGCACCTAGAAAGACCTCCAATTTCACATAACACTGTCAGGTGCCTAATTTCTAAATTCCGAGAAACTGGGACTGTGGGCCAGATGCATCATCGCTTGGAAAGTGATAAAATGGAGAGTGAAAAAGTACCAGCCAATCAGCTCCTAACTGACATTTTTTAAACACAGCCTGTGACATGGTAGTTAGGAGCTGATTGGCTGGTACTTTTTCACTCTCCATTTTATCACTCTCCAAACGATGATGCATCTAGCCCTATGGCTGATATAAAGTACCAAAAAATGCTACTGACGAGACAACCTCAACAATGGTATGGCATCCTTTGTGAAGAGCCCAAAACCATTGTTGAGGTTGTCTTGTCAGTAGCACTTTTTGGACGACCATTCCGTGACTTGGCAGCCACAATTCCACCTCATTCCCCCTCACTTTAACCCCTAGTTTGTACTATCTTACAAGGATAATATACTTGGACACAAGCAGTGGTGTCAGAACCCTAAAAATGTGTTTTACTAGCAATACCTAACTTTGTGCTGTTTCATGAGATTTATGTGATTTTATCTAGTTGTAAAGGATTCATTGATCATTTTATGATTAAATGTTGTGTAAATATGCAATAAAAGATTTAATGACTAAATATTGTGTAAAAATCTACTAAAATTAACCTGTAGTGGTAATTACTACATCTATAGGCCCAATATATATATATATATATATATATATATATATATATATTATAATTTAAGTGGACTAGTGGAGTAGTTGCCCATAGCAACCAATCAGATTTCAGGTAGCATTTATCAAGTACATTTTATAAAATGATAGCTAGATACTGCTTAGTTGCTATGGACAACTTCTCAACTGTTTTCACTGCTAGATAAATCAACCCTTGAATCTCTCTCCACTTTATTTCTCACCAAGGTTTGATACATCTCTCCCACTGTGAAATATTTGACAGCATATGGGTGGTCATTCCGAGATGATCGCTAGCTGCATTCGTTCGCTGTGCAGCGATGAGGCAAAAAAAAGGCACTTCTGCGCATGAGTATGCGGCGCAATGCACACGCGCGACAGACTATTACAACGAACGATGTAGTTTCACACAGGGTCTAGCGAAGCTTTTCAGTCGCACTGCTGGCCGCAGAGTGATTGACATGAAGTGGGCGTTTCTTGGTGTCAACTGACCATTTTCAGGGAGTGTTCGAAAAAACGCAGGCGTCCCAGGAAAAACGCAGGCGTGGCTGGGCGAACGCAGGGCGTGTTTGTGACGTCAAAACAGGAACTGAACAGTCTGAAGTAATCGCAAGCGCTGAGTAGGTATTGAGCTACTCTAAAACTGCACAAAAATTTTTTGGCGCCGCTCTGCGATCCTTTCGTTCGCATTTCTGCTAAGCTAAAATACACTCCCAGTGGGAGGCAGCATAGCGTTTGCACGGCTGCTAAAAACAGTTAGTGAGCGATCAACTCGGAATGACCCCCATGGTCCCAATATCTGCGTTATTCCACCTGGGAGAAAACATTTCCCTGTGATGGAAAAGGGGAAATGTTGGCCAGTCAGCCGCAGTACTGCATACACTGCCTGATGCGGCTGACCAATTATCTGTACTATCGGACAATCTGGACGATTTGTGTACAGCAGAATGATAATTAGTGGATGGAGGCAGCAATACATTGTTCCGTTATTGGTCCCATCGGATGATTATTGGCTGATTATTGAACAGTGAGTGCACAGCATTAGTACAGAATTGAGAGATAATAAAAGTATATGGGCTAACATGTCTGGATTCTGCAATAAGAAAATTATATTTATTCATAAAATGCTTGCTTCACCTATCTGCAGCTTGGAGCTTGTACCACTGGGCATAGTTGCCTACCCTCCATCATTCTGCAGGAGACTCCCTGAAATAGCAGCAATCTCCCTGACTCCCTGAATAGATCAGTAATCTCCCTGATTGCACCTTATCCCCATTATGTAGCTGTTACATTCTTGGGGGGGGGGGAAAGAAATCCATACAAGAGATACATACATTCAAATGGGATCATCAGTGCCATTTCCCTGCATTGGTTATAAGGCACAATGGGGGTAATTCCAAGTTGATCGCAGCAGGAAATTTTTTAGCAGTTGGGCAAAACCATGTGCACCGCAGGGGGGGCAGATATAACATGTGCAGAGAGAGATAGATTTGGGTGTGGTGAGTTAAATCTGCAATCTAAATTGCGGTGTAAAAATAAAGCAGCCAGTATTTACCCTGCACAGAAACAAAATAACCCACCCAAATCTAACTCTCTCTGCAAATGTTATATCTGCCCCCCCTGCAGTGCACATGGTTTTGCCCAACTGCTAAAATTTTTCCTGCTGCAATCAACTTGGAATTACCCCCATGATCCCTATAGCTACATGCATTATAAATAAAGTTTCTCTTGGCCACTTACAGTATATGGAACCTCTTGTAAAACACATTACACAAACAAATCCTGCAAAATATCAGTGTCTTTTCTTCAACAAGTCGTTCTTACTAACGTTGGGGCTCATTTACATTTGGATGCAAGTCATTCCTTTGACACGCCTGTCAGATGTAGCAGTACACGTCCGCGCTGATAGGTGTTATTTGCACAATCTCCCTGAAATGCTTTTTCAAAAGTAGGCAAGTATGCCACTGGGCCTGATTCATGTTTGTAAGTAGCGCAAAAAAAGCAAACAACTACGCAAAACCATGCTGCAGTGTTGGTTAGGCAGATGTAACATGTGCAGAGAGATCTAGGTTTGGGTGGGGTGTCCAAACTGAAATCTAAATTGCAGTGTAAAAATAAAGCTGTCTAACATTTTCGGGTACATGCAAAAGCAGCCAGTATTTATCCTGCACAGAAACAATATGAATGTATTTGCTTCTCTTGCATGGCAACATCGCTAGCTGCAGACACAAAGGGGGTAATTCAGATCTGATCGCTGCTGTGCGTTCTCGCACACAGCGGGCGATCAGATCTCAACTGCGCATTTGTATACACCGCAATGCGCATGTACGTTGAACAACAACAACGGCCATCGCTGGTCAGCAACGGGATAGTGCGAAAAATCCGATCGCACGGGCGTTCGCAAGGTGATTGACAGGAAGAGGCCGTTTGTGGGTGGCAACTGAACATTTACAGGGAGTGTCCGGAAAAATTCAGGCATTACCAAGTGTTTTCAGGGAGGGTGTGTGACAGGGTGTGGTTCATCAAATCGACAGTATCTAGGTCGACCACTATAGGTCGACAGTCACTAGGTCGACATGGATGGAAGGTCGACAGGGTTTCTAGGTCGACATGTGCTAGGTCGACAGGTCTAAAGGTCGACATGAGGATTTATTTATTTTTGGTGTCGTTTTCTTCGTAGAGTGACCGGGATCCCAAATTAGTGCACCGCGTCCCCTCGCATGGCGAGCGAAGGCATGGTGCCTTCGCTCCGCTACCGCTTCGCTCGGCACAGATTACCATTCCAATCGTAGTCCACGTGGATCGTTAAGTATGAAAAAGTTCAAAAAAAGAAAAAAAAAGTGAAAAACTCATGTCGACCTTTAGACCTGTCGACCTAGCACATGTCGACCTAGAAACCCTGTCGACCTTCCATCCATGTCGACCTAGTGACTGTCGACCTATAGTGGTCGACCTAAACATTGTCGACCTAGATACTGTCGATCTTCAGACCGGATCCCGTGTGACGTCAGCTCCAGCCCTGATCAGCCTGATGCGATCACACTGGAGGACTAAGTCCTGGGTTGCGCACATACTGCATAAAGTGGATTTTCGCAGCTCAACTACACATGCGATCGCACACTTGCAAGGCGAATTTACACTCCCCCTGGAGGCGGCGACTATCTGATCACAGGACAGCAAAATAGGCAGGCCAGCGATCAGATCTGAATTACCCCCAAAGTTACTTGCTTTTTTTTTTGCTTTACTTACAAACATGAAATGGGCCCACAGTGTCTCACTGTTTGGAAGATAGCATTTTAATGAAGTCCTACAGCAAATTCTCCTCTATAAAACATGCAAAGTGCTACCTCAACGTATAATTGAAGTCAAGAAAAATCATCCTAATTGGAGTATTGTTGTTCATTTTTATCTTTTGCAACAAAACATGAAATAACCAGCAATAA
Organism: Pseudophryne corroboree; assembly: GCF_028390025.1. NCBI lineage: Eukaryota > Metazoa > Chordata > Amphibia > Anura > Myobatrachidae > Pseudophryne > Pseudophryne corroboree. Next base: position 411,520,049 of record NC_086452.1, on the reverse strand, counting down.
AAAAACTTTTTATTTTGTCTTAAGTAAAAGAAGAACTTTTTAACACTTTTACTTTGCTTAGCAGTCATTACTGTGTCTTTTCTTTGGCCTCTCTGTAATTGACCTACATCATCTCCAGATAACTAATGTTCCACCGAAAACAAGCAGAGGTAAGATTGAAAAGGTTACCTCTGATGAGACTTTTTTTTTTTTAAATACTTCATCAGGCAACTGTTCCCTTGGAAACTTCCTGCATGTCTCGCCTAAAGGCTCCCCCTGTCCAAACCTTTTTAATCCTGTCCGTAATCCTTGTCATTGCGCTATTCTGAGATGTGCACGTCGCACTGAACTTGACAGAGCATCAAATATTAAGTCATAGTTGCAGAGACAAACTCAGAACACAATGTCATCTCCAGCCTCCGCTGGTGGCACATAAATAGTCTGCCCGAGTTTAAGAAGACGGATCCTATCTCAAGAATATCTTTTGTACAGTGGTTGACGCTTCACTAAATTATCACTCTATTGTGAACACCTTTTTTTTAGACTGTTTTATTAAAAGTAACATTTTAACATAATGTATGTGATTCTGAGAGTAAACGTAGGACTGAACTTTTCTATGTTCCTTCATTAATATGAACTACTGTATAATGGCCCTCATTCAGAGTTGTTCGCTCGGTAATTTTCTTCGCATCGCAGCGATTTTCCGCTAATTGCGCTTGCGCAATGTTCGCACTGCGACTGCGCTAAGTAAATTTGCTATGCAGTTAGGTATTTTACTCACAGCATTACGAGGTTTTTTCTTCGTTCTGGTGATCGTAATGTGATTGACAGGAAGTGGGTGTTTCTGGGCGGAAACTGGCCGTTTTATGGGTGTGTATGAAAAAACGCTGCAGTTTCTGGGAAAAACGTGGGAGTGTCTGAAGAAACGGGGGAGTGTCTGGGCGAACGCTGGGAGTGTTTGTGACGTCAAACCAGGAACGAAACTGACTGAACTGATCGCAGTTGCCGAGTAAGTCTGGAGCTACTCAGAAACTGCTAAGAAGTGTCTATTCGCAATTCTGCTAATCTTTCGTTCGCAATTTTATTATGCTAAGATTCACTCCCAGTAGGCGGCGGCTTAGCGTGTGCAAAGCTGCTAAAAGCAGCTTGCGAGCGAACAACTCGGAATGACCACCAATGAACCTTCTTTTGATAATTGTAAATATTGATCCAACATTTATTCCCTTTGGTGTCCTTAAGATTTTACACTTAGCAGCGGCATTTTAAAAAATTTCAGTTCCGCCAAATAATTCCTTTACTTATTGATCGTTCCTACAAGAGGGCTTTAGGAAGGGGTAGAAGAGCTTTAGGACCATGCCACCACCCAGGCATAAGGCAGAATTCTTTAATTTACAATATTATTTTCCAATAAGGTAGACTCAAATCTAATCTTGCATCTTATTATCAGTGTTCTATATGTAATATTATATATACTATGTTTTATAGTCATGCAATCAGTGTCGGATTACTAAAAAGGCAGAGTAGGCAAAGGCCTATGGGCCCCCCGACAACGGATCAAAATAATATTGATTTGCTCTTGAAAGAAACTTACAATCTAGATTTCTTAAATTGTTTCCAAAAGGTAGAAAAAATGAATTAACTCAAAGAAACAAAAACTTTAATTTAAAGACTCTATAGATAAAATACTATATTAACCACTTAACTGACGATATTTTCCCCACAAACACCGCTAAGAAATTGTCGGATTTTTTATGAGTGAATTAGGTAAAGAACATGAATTTACCCTATCCAAAATGATTTTAGAAAAAATAATAATATTTTTTTTAAACAAAACATCGGAACATCGACCAGAAACATCAGAACATCGGTAACATCGCAACTGTAGTTTTTAGAGCCCTGACAGCTGCCAGGTACACAGGGCGGGCTTGGGGGCAATGATTTACACTTACCAGCGGCTGCCATTGTCTGCAGCCGCTGGGTAGGGGGTCCTGCCTGCTGACCGATCAGCAATGATAGGCAAAAACAGCAACAATGGGGGCTTGGGGCTGGAAGGCAGAGGGACCTTCCGGTCCCTCTGACAGAAGCAGCGGAGGGAAGTTCTCCTTCCCTGCCGCTGCTAACACAGTTTATATGACTGGTCGCATCCTGTGCGACCAGGTCAGATAAAGCACTTGCAGGCATGGTCTCATCTGATACGACCATGCCAGGCAAGTGGTTAATGTAATGGACCCATTACCAACTTAAAGTAGATAAACCATAGACATCAGATTCACATTACAGGCCCTCATTCCGAGTTGTTCGCTCACTAGCTGCTTTTAGCAGCATTGCACACGCTAGGCCGCCGCCCTCTGGGAGTGTATCTTAGCTTAGCAGAATAGCGAATGAAAGATTAGCAGAATTGCTACTAAATAATTTCCTGCAGTTTCTGAGTAGCTCCAGACCTACTCACAGATTGCGATCAGCTAAGTCTGTTTAGTTCCTGGTTTGACGTCACAAACACGCCCTGCGTTCGGCCAGCCACTCCCCCGTTTCTCCAGACACTCCCGCGTTTTTCCCTGACACGCCTGCGTTTTTTTTGCAAACGCCGGGAAAACGCTCAGTTGCCACCCAGAAACACCCCTTTCCAGTCAATCATTTACCGAACAGCAGTGCGACTGAAATGCGCCGCAGAATCCACAGCAAATCTGCTAAGTTTTTAGTTAAATAACTAAGCACGTGCGCCCTGCGTGCCTTGCGCATGTGCATTTAGCAACAAATCGCAGCATAGCGAAAATCGGCAACGAGCGAACAACTCGGAATGACCCCCACAGTTTCCAGATTGTAGACTGTTGGTTGGTAAAATTAAAAATGTATTAGGAGATAATTTGAGATTTCCACCACCTAGGGTTCTCCACAGGGTTTAATCCGGCACTGCATTTAAAATCATGATGATAATAATAATAATAATAATAATAATAATAATAATAATAATAATAATAATCAAGATTGGTAATCAAGGTGTCCTGGAAAATAATTGGAACCGATTTAGATGTGGGCGGAGTGTCGTCCTGCATGGCAAAATAGCTCTTTGTAGCTCCTGCGACAACCGGTTTGCGCGACCCAATGAGTCCCACAGATGGCCGACAATGTAGCAGATGATACTATACTGCATCCTAGGACTCAGTTCTATGAAAGCAGCAGTGACAGTAACTCTGAATCAGGCCCATTGTGTACTACAGATCCAACAGATTGACGTTGCATACAACCGCTGTATGCTGTACTTACAGACAAGGTACTGTATATAGGAATGTACTTAGGATGTTCCCTTCTGACACTTTACATTTCAGATGGATGCGAGAGGGTGAACATAAAGATGCTGATCCTGAGTTGGGAGCAAAAAAAGTACAGCAACTAACTTGGCAAAGTCATCAGGTTAGAGCCGGATAAAGGCCACATGGGCCTGGGACTTAAAATGTTCAATCCGGACTTCCGGTTCTGGCGTTGCATGGAGTGACACGCAGCTCGTGTAGCTCCGGTGCCTGCCGCCACTAACAGCCCCATACCGCCCGTTCTGGGCGTCCACTGAGCGGCTTGCCATACCCGCTCACCTCCTGCAGCTCCGGCCACCCTGTATGGACCGTTTCCTGGCCCCCGCGATGCAGGGAAAGAACTCCCGCGCCAGGTCTGAGGTCCGCGGCTCAGCTTCTAAAATGGCCGCCGCGGCCTCCTTAGATGCCGGAGCTTGCCCAGCGGCTGCACCCACTGCTCCTGCGGCCCTTGCTCCCTTCAGCTCTCCTGCCCTGGTGGGCTCCACGGCTGCGGGGACCCCATCGCCCTTAGATGTTCCTGGGCACCCATTATCTTATGCTGACATTGTCAGGGCAGTAAAAGAAACTGTCCAGCCTTTATTGCAGGAACAAACATAGTTGCATGCTGCTCCACTACAGCAGGCTGTCTTGGATATCAAAAGTCAATACAAAACTGCTGTCTAAACGTGTTTTACAAGTGGAACATACTGCTGGTGAGAATTTCCAACAAATAGCCGAACTTTCTGACATCTCTGCTAAACTGCAGAAATCTGAAAACCTGGTATGGTCAAAGATCGACGACCTGGAAAATAAGATTTTACTTACCGATAAATCTATTTCTCGGAGTCCGTAGTGGATGCTGGGACTCCGTCAGGACCATGGGGAATAGCGGCTCCGCAGGAGACAGGGCACAAAATTTAAAAGTTTGACCACTAGGTGGTGTGTACTGGCTCCTCCCCCTATGACCCTCCTCCAAGCCTCAGTTAGGATACTGTGCCCGGACGAGCGTACACAATAAGGAAGGATTTTGAATCCCGGGTAAGACTCATACCAGCCACACCAATCACACCGTACAACTTGTGATCTGAACCCAGTTAACAGTATGACAAACGTAGGAGCCTCTGAACAGACGGCTCACAACAATAACAACCCGATTTTTTTTTGTAACAATAACTATGTACAAGTATTGCAGACAATCCGCACTTGGGATGGGCGCCCAGCATCCACTACGGACTACGAGAAATAGATTTATCGGTAAGTAAAATCTTATTTTCTCTGACGTCCTAGTGGATGCTGGGACTCCGTCAGGACCATGGGGATTATACCAAAGCTCCCAAACGGGCGGGAGAGTGCGGATGACTCTGCAGCACCGAATGAGAGAACTCCAGGTCCTCCTTAGCCAGGGTATCAAATTTGTAGAATTTTACAAACGTGTTCTCCCCTGACCACGTAGCTGCTCGGCAGAGTTGTAATGCCGAGACCCCTCGGGCAGCCGCCCAAGATGAGCCCACCTTCCTTGTGGAATGGGCCTTGACAGATTTAGGCTGTGGCAGGCCTGCCACAGAATGTGCAAGTTGAATTGTGCTACAAATCCAACGAGCAATCGTCTGCTTAGAAGCAGGAGCACCCAGCTTGTTGGGTGCATACAGTATAAACAGCGAGTCAGGTTTTCTGACTCCAGCCGTCCCTGAAATATATATTTTCAATGCTCTGACAACGTCCAGCAACTTGGAATCCTCCAAATCGCTAGTAGCCGCAGGCACCACAATAGGCTGGTTCAGGTGAAATGCTGAAACCACCTTAGGCAGAAAGTGAGGACGCGTCCGCAGTTCTGCCCTGTCCGAATGTAAAATCAGATATGGGCTTTTATACGATAAAGCCGCCAATTCTGACACTCTCCTGGCTGAAGCCAGGGCCAGTAGCATGGTTACTTTCCATGTAAGATATTTCAAATCCACCGATTTGAGTGGCTCAAACCAATGGGATTTGAGAAAATCCAAAACTACATTAAGATCCCACGGTGCCACTGGGGGCACAACCGGGGGCTGTATATGTAGTACTCCTTTTACAAAAGTCTGGACTTCAGGAACTGAAGCCAATTCTTTCTGGAAGAAAATCGACAGGGCCGAAATTTGAACCTTAATGGACCCTAATTTGAGGCCCATAGACAATCCTGTTTGCAGGAAATGTAGGAATCGACCCAGTTGAAATTCCTCCGTCGGGGCCTTCCTGGCCTCACACCACGCAACATATTTTCTCCAAATGCGGTGATAATGTTGTGCAGTCACCTCCTTCCTGGCTTTTACCAGGGTAGGGATGACCTCTTCCGGAATGCCTTTTTCCCTTAGGATTCGGCGTTCAACCGCCATGCCGTCAAACGCAGCCGCGGTAAGTCTTGGAATAGACACGGTCCCTGCTGAAGCAGGTCCCGTCTTAGAGGTATAGGCCACGGATCTTCCGTGAGCATCTCCTGAAGTTCCGGGTACCAAGTTCTTCTTGGCCAATCCGGAGCCACGAGTATCGTTCTTACTCCCCTTTGCCGTATAATTCTCAGTACTTTTGGTATGAGAGGCAGAGGAGGAAACACATACACTGACTGGTACACCCATGGTGTTACCAGAGCGTCTACAGCTATTGCCTGAGGGTCTCTTGACCTGGCGCAATACCTGTCCAGTTTTTTGTTGAGGCGGGACGCCATCATGTCCACCATTGGTCTTTCCCAATGGACCACAATCATGTGGAAGACTTCTGGATGAAGTCCCCACTCTCCCGGGTGCAGATCGTGTCTGCTGAGGAAGTCTGCTTCCCAGTTGTCCACTCCCGGGATGAACACAGCTGACAGTGCTAACACATGATTTTCTGCCCAGCGGAGAATCCTTGCAGCTTCTGCCATTGCCCTCCTGTTTCTTGTGCCGCCCTGTCTGTTTACGTGGGCGACTGCCGTGATGTTGTCCGACTGAATCAACACCGGCTGACCCTGAAGCAGAGGTTTTGCCAGGCTTAGAGCATTGTAGATTGCTCTTAGCTCCAGTATATTTATGTGAAGAAACGTCTCCAGGCTTGACCACACGCCCTGGAAGTTTCTTCCCTGTGTGACCGCTCCCCAGCCTCTCAGGCTGGCATCCGTGGTCACTAGGACCCAGTTCTGTATGCCGAATCTGCGGCCCTCTAACAGATGAGCACTCTGCAACCACCATAGCAGAGACACTCTTGTCCTTGTGGACAATTTTATCCGCTGATGCATTTGCAGATGCGATCCGGACCATTTGTCCAGCAGATCCCACTGAAAAGTTTGTGCATGGAATCTGCCGAATGGAATCGCTTCGTAAGAAGCTACCATTTTTCCCAGGACTCTTGTGCATTGATGCACAGATACTTTTCCTGGTTTTAGGAGGTTCCTGACTAGATCGGATAACTCCCTGGCTTTCTCCTCCGGAAGAAATACCTTTTTCTGAACAGTGTCCAGAATCATCCCTAGGAACAACAGACGTGTCGTCGGGATCAGTTGGGATTTTGGAAAATTCAGAATCCACCCGTGTTGTTGGAGCACTACTGTCACGATCCGGGTATCTGGACGCCATTTCTTACCCATCAGATGCCTCCTAAGGCTGGCTCAGCGCTCCAGGACCGGATCCCATCTGTTATCCTAATGTTTACATTCCTGTATCCTCTCCTGTCACTCTGAGACGCTGTCACAGTAAACGCCATATTACACCTGGCATGGCGTCTCCCGCGGCCTCCGCCGCCGTCCCTGAGCTTCTGCATGCAGAGTGTCTGAGTGGCGATTACGTCAGCCGCGGCCTCCGCTGTGTCCGCGTGGTTGGATGTGCACTTGTCAGCCTGGCGTCTCCTGTCTCCAGTGGCCGGCGCCGCCATTACTGTTTTCATTACCACATGGATTACAAACCAAACTTCCCTCCAAGTGTCTGCATGGGCGCAGCCATCTTGGATTCTGTCAGCTGATCATTTCCTCCAATCTGTTGTCAGTATTGTTAATCTGCATAATTGCCTAGCCAATCCCTTCCTTGCTGCAGGTATAAATACACTGTGCCTGAGCAAGGAAGGCGTCAGTGCTTTGGTTGTCAAACCTAGTTCCTGTTTGTCTCTCTCCTGTGATTGTCTTCCAGGTTCCAGCTCCTGTCTCAAGACTTCCACCATAGAGACCCGCACCAGCATTCCACCTGCGGTGTAGCCTGACTCTCCAATCCATTGTGGATTCATCTGTTTCCAGCTACAACATTACCTGCTTCCAGCTCAGCTTCCAGCAGAGTACAGCTTCCCTTAAAGGGCCGGTGTCCTTTCTACACTTTACCACTCTCCACCGGTATTATTATTTCTCCGCTCTCAAGTTCTACATTTCAGTTCATATTTCATCGCTCCCAAGTTCATTTATTATTTAACTGGTTCCAGCCAGTATCCACTCCGTGCTAACAACAGTCTGGTTCCAGCCAGTATCAACAGCAGCTGTTTTACCTTCAGCAACCCAGCTTTTCCTGGAACACCAGCTGGCACAATCCTGGGTTATCTCCATTGCTACAGTCGGGCCTGGTAAGGACTTTCCATCTAGAAGATCATAAGAACTATCTCACACTACCAGTGCCCCGTGGCTCCTGCCATCCTGTAGTACCCAGGAACTGTATTTATTATTTGCTGACTTTTACGTTTTCTTTTACTGCTGCTGTGTTGCGGAGTTGTCATAATAAACATCATTGACTTTTATCTAAGTTGTCGTGGTCACGCCTTCGGGCAGTTATTATTCATGTTACTTACATGTCCAGGGGTCTGATACAAACCTCCCAGGTTCCGGTACATCTCAGCCCCTACAACTGAGGCTGCCTCCCGTCAGCTCAGGCCCTCAGTTGTGACAGTAAGCACTGACCTAATGAATCCAGCCGGAGACCAGGATCAAGCGGCCAGGCCGATGCAAGAACTGGCAGCCCGACTAGAACATCAGGAGGCTGCACAGGGCCACATCATCCGCTGTCTCCAGGATCTCTCTACTCGGCTGGATGGGATTCAGACAACTCTCCGTGGATCAGGCGCATCTGGTGCGTCAACCACAGTGACTCCAGCTATAACCCCACCCACCTTACCCATCTCTGCTCCACGTCTTCATCTTCCAACACCAGCAAAATTTGACGGATCTCCAAGATTCTGCAGGGGATTTCTCAACCAGTGTGAGATTCAGTTTGAGCTACAACCTGGCAATTTTCCCAGTGACCGTACAAAAATTGCCTACATCATCTCTCTTCTCAGTGGCTCCGCCCTTGACTGGGCATCACCGTTATGGGAGAGGTCCGACACCCTGCTATCTTCTTACACTGCATTCGTGTCAACATTCAGGCGCATCTTCGACGAGCCAGGCCGGGTAACCTCAGCTTCATCCGAGATTCTCCGTTTACGCCAGGGGTCACGTACTGTAGGACAATATCTGATACAGTTCCAGATCCTGGCATCCGAACTGGCATGGAACGACGAGGCCCTGTATGCTGCATTCTGGCATGGCTTATCTGAGCTTATTAAAGATGAGTTAGCTACCAGAGACTTACCTTCTAAGTTAGATGAGCTAATCTCACTCTGCACGAAAGTTGATTTACGTTTCAGAGAGAGAGCAACTGAGCGTGGAAGATCATCTGCTCCAAAATCTTCTGCTCCTCCTCCTCGTCAACTGTCACCATCTAAAGATGAGCCCATGCAAATTGGCCGTTCCCGTTTAACTCCTGCTGAGCGCCGAAGACGTCTCTCTGAGTCTCTTTGTCTTTACTGTGCAGCTCCGTCTCACACCATCAATGCCTGTCCCGAACGTCCGGGAAAACTCCAAACCCTAGCTCGCCCAGGAGAGGGCCGGCTAGGAGTAATGATCTCCTCTCCATCTCCTCATGATTGTAATCTCCCAGTCTCGCTTCAAGTTGCTCAACGTTATCGGAACGTCATTGCTCTCCTTGATTCCGGAGCAGCTGGGAACTTTATTACTGAAGCCTATGTTAAACGGTGGTCCCTACCCACCGAGAGACTTCCTTCCTCCTTTTCCTTAACTGCCGTGGATGGCAGTAAAATTTTTGATACTGTTATTGCTCTAAGGACTCTACCAGTTCGTCTGAGAGTGGGAGTTCTTCATTCCGAACTTATTTCACTTTTAGTGATTCCAAGAGCCACACATCCTGTGGTCCTGGGCCTTCCATGGCTCCGTCTTCACAATCCTACAATTGATTGGACGACTACGCAAATCCTGGCATGGGGTTCCTCCTGTGCAGAGACATGTTTGTTTAAAGTATTGCCTGTCTGTTCTTCCTCCCCCAGGTCGTCTGATGTTCCACCTCCTCCATATCAAGATTTCACGGATGTGTTCAGTAAAGCTTCTGCTGATATCCTTCCTCCTCATAGAGAATGGGACTGCCCGATTGATCTCGTTCCAGGGAAGGTTCCACCTCGAGGCCGAACTTATCCGTTGTCTCTGCCTGAGACGCATTCTATGGAGGAATACATTAAAGAGAACCTAGCAAAGGGGTTCATTCGACCTTCTTCTTCCCCAGCCGGCGCAGGCTTCTTTTTTGTAAAAAAGAAAGATGGTGGTCTGCGGCCGTGCATCGACTACAGAGGTTTGAACGACATTACCATCAAGAACCGTTATCCTTTACCCCTGATTACTGAGCTCTTTGACAGAGTTAGCGGAGCTACCATCTTTACAAAGCTGGACTTGCGAGGTGCATACAATCTCATCCGGATCCGTGAGGGTGACGAGTGGAAGACCGCCTTTAACACCCGTGACGGACATTATGAGTACCTCGTCATGCCCTTCGGATTGAGCAATGCTCCAGCTGTCTTCCAGCATTTTGTCAATGAGATTTTCAGAGACATTCTATACCGTCATGTCGTGGTCTATCTAGACGATATCCTCATTTTTGCCAACGATTTAGAGGAACATCGTTTTTGGGTTAAAGAGGTTCTGTCCCGTCTCCGTGTCAATCATCTCTATTGCAAATTAGAAAAATGCGTCTTTGAAGTCAAGTCCTTTCCGTTTCTAGGGTACATTGTGTCCGGTTCCGGACTAGAGATGGATCCTGAGAAACTACAAGCAATTCAGAATTGGCCGGTACCCTTAACCCTCAAAGGGGTCCAGAGGTTCTTAGGGTTTGCCAATTATTACCGAAAGTTTATACGAGACTTTTCCACCATTGTGGCGCCTATTACTGCTTTCACCAAGAAGGGTGCTAACCCGTCCAAGTGGTCTGAAGAAGCCATGCAAGCTTTTCATCTTTTAAAACAGAGGTTCATCTCTGCGCCTGTCCTGAAACAGCCTGACATCGACTCTCCTTTCATCCTAGAGGTGGATGCCTCCTCCGTTGGAGTAGGAGCGGTGTTATCTCAGAGGGCTAAAGATGGCCATTTACATCCTTGCAGTTTCTTCTCCCGGAAGTTCTCCCCAGCTGAGCGCAACTATGCCATTGGCGACCAGGAGTTGCTAGCCATCAAGCTCGCTCTAGAAGAGTGGAGGTATCTGTTGGAGGGAGCTTCTCATTTAATCACCATACTTACAGACCACAAGAACCTTTTATACCTGAAGGGCGCACAATGTCTCAACCCTCGTCAGGCCAGATGGGCACTTTTCTTTTACAGGTTCGACTTTAAACTCCAGTTCTGTCCGGGCTCTCAGAATCGCAAGGCCGATGCCCTTTCCCGCTCATGGGAGCAAGAAAATGAGTCAGAGTCTTCAGACAAGCATCCTATTATAAATCCGTTGGCATTCTCCACGGTAGGGATGGACTCTACGCCCCCATCAGGGAAAAGTTTTGTGAAGCCGATGCTAAGGAAGAAGCTCATGCATTGGGCCCATGCTTCCCGTTTTGCCGGACATACAGGTATCCAAAAAACCCTGGAGTTTATCTCTAGGTCCTATTGGTGGCCAACTCTGAAAAAGGACGTCTTGGAGTTTATTGCATCTTGCCCAAAGTGTGCCCAACATAAAGTATCCCGCCAGTCGCCTGCGGGGCAACTGGTTCCACTATCCGTTCCCCGTCGACCATGGACCCACTTGTCGATGGATTTCATTACAGACTTACCCATGTGCAACAAGTTCAATACCATCTGGGTGGTAGTTGACCGGTTCACCAAGATGGCACACTTCATTCCGCTCACCGGTCTTCCGTCAGCTTCCAAGTTGGCTCAAGTATTCATACAAGAGATCTTCCGACTCCACGGTCTTCCTGAAGAAATTATCTCAGATCGAGGAGTTCAATTCACAGCCAAATTCTGGTGAAGTTTATGTCAAGTCCTCCAAGTCAAGCTAAAGTTTTCCACGGCTTACCATCCTCAGACCAATGGTCAAACCGAGAGGGTGAATCAGGACTTGGAGGCCTTCCTCCGCATCTATGTGTCCTCCTCTCAAGATGACTGGGTTCAATTACTTCCCTGGGCCGAGTTCTGTCATAACAACCAGTATCATTCTTCATCTGCTTCAACACCATTCTTCACTAACTTTGGATTCCACCCTAAAGTTCCTGAGTTCCAACCGCTTCCAGCAACTTCTGTTCCCGCAGTGGATATCACCTTGCATCAGTTTTCCAATATCTGGAAGAGCGTACGATCAGCTCTGCTCAAGGCATCGTTCAGGTACAAGAAGTTTGCGGATAAGAAGCGTCGAGCAGTTCCTGCTCTCAAGGTGGGTGATCGGGTATGGTTATCCACGAAGAATTTGAGGTTAAGAGTTCCCAGTATGAAGTTTGCACCTCGCTATATCGGTCCTTTCAAGATTGAACAAGTCATCAATCCTGTTGCTTACAGACTTCAGTTGCCTCCCTTCTTAAAAATACCCAGGACATTCCATGTTTCCCTGTTGAAACCGCTGATCTTGAATCGGTTTCATTCCTCACTTCCTCCAACTCCGAAAGTCCAAACTCAACGAGGCGTTGAGTATGAAGTAGCCAAGATCCTGGACTCACGTCACCGTTACGGTCAACTACAATATCTTATTGACTGGAAGGGTTATGGTCCTGAGGAACGTTCATGGACCAATGCTTCTGATGTCCATGCTCCTGCCTTGGTCCGGAGATTCCATTCCAAGTTTCCTCAAAAGCCAAAGAAGTGTCCTGGGGCCACTCCTAAAGGGGGGGGGGTGCTGTCACGATCCGGGTATCTGGACGCCATTTCTTACCCATCAGATGCCTCCTAAGGCTGGCTCAGCGCTCCAGGACCGGATCCCATCTGTTATCCTAATGTTTACATTCCTGTATCCTCTCCTGTCACTCTGAGACGCTGTCACAGTAAACGCCATATTACACCTGGCATGGCGTCTCCCGCGGCCTCCGCCGCCGTCCCTGAGCTTCTGCATGCAGAGTGTCTGAGTGGCGATTACGTCAGCCGCGGCCTCCGCTGTGTCCGCGTGGTTGGATGTGCACTTGTCAGCCTGGCGTCTCCTGTCTCCAGTGGCCGGCGCCGCCATTACTGTTTTCATTACCACATGGATTACAAACCAAACTTCCCTCCAAGTGTCTGCATGGGCGCAGCCATCTTGGATTCTGTCAGCTGATCATTTCCTCCAATCTGTTGTCAGTATTGTTAATCTGCATAATTGCCTAGCCAATCCCTTCCTTGCTGCAGGTATAAATACACTGTGCCTGAGCAAGGAAGGCGTCAGTGCTTTGGTTGTCAAACCTAGTTCCTGTTTGTCTCTCTCCTGTGATTGTCTTCCAGGTTCCAGCTCCTGTCTCAAGACTTCCACCATAGAGACCCGCACCAGCATTCCACCTGCGGTGTAGCCTGACTCTCCAATCCATTGTGGATTCATCTGTTTCCAGCTACAACATTACCTGCTTCCAGCTCAGCTTCCAGCAGAGTACAGCTTCCCTTAAAGGGCCGGTGTCCTTTCTACACTTTACCACTCTCCACCGGTATTATTATTTCTCCGCTCTCAAGTTCTACATTTCAGTTCATATTTCATCGCTCCCAAGTTCATTTATTATTTAACTGGTTCCAGCCAGCATCCACTCCGTGCTAACAACAGTCTGGTTCCAGCCAGTATCCACAGCAGCTGTTTTACCTTCAGCAACCCAGCTTTTCCTGGAACACCAGCTGGCACAATCCTGGGTTATCTCCATTGCTACAGTCGGGCCTGGTAAGGACTTTCCATCTAGAAGATCATAAGAACTATCTCACACTACCAGTGCCCCGTGGCTCCTGCCATCCTGTAGTACCCAGGAACTGTATTTATTATTTGCTGACTTTTACGTTTTCTTTTACTGCTGCTGTGTTGCGGAGTTGTCATAATAAACATCATTGACTTTTATCTAAGTTGTCGTGGTCACGCCTTCGGGCAGTTATTATTCATGTTACTTACATGTCCAGGGGTCTGATACAAACCTCCCAGGTTCCGGTACATCTCAGCCCCTACAACTGAGGCTGCCTCCCGTCAGCTCAGGCCCTCAGTTGTGACAACTACTTGGGTTAGTGCTACTCCGACCTCCAGCTGTTCTCTGGATCTTGCCCTTATCAGGAGATCGTCCAAGTAAGGGATAATTAAGACGCCTTCTCTTCGAAGAAGGATCATCATTTCGGCCATTACCTTGGTAAAGACCCGGGGTGCCGTGGACAATCCAAACGGCAGCGTCTGAAACTGATAATGACAGTTTTGGACCACGAACCTGAGGTACCCTTGGTGTGAAGGACAAATTGGAACATGAAGGTAAGCATCCTTGATGTCCAAGGACACCATAAAATCCCCTTCTTCCAGATTCGCTATCACTGCTCTGAGTGACTCCATCTTGAACTTGAATTTTGTATGTACAGGTTCAGAGATTTTAGATTTAGAATCGGTCTTACCGAGCCGTCCGGCTTCGGTACCACAAATAGCGTGGAGTAATACCCCTGTCCCTGTTGTAGGAGGGGTACCTTGACTATCACCTGCTGAGAATACAGCTTGTGAATGGCCTCCAATACCGTCGCCCTGTCGGAGGGAGACGTTGGCAAAGCAGACTTTAGGAAACGGCGAGGAGGGGACTTCTCGAATTCCAACCTGTAACCCTGAGATACTACCTGCAGGATCCAGGGGTCCACCTGCGAGTGAGCCCACTGTGCGCTGAAATGTTTGAGGCGACCCCCCACCGCCCCTGAGTCTGCTTGTAAGGTCCCAGCGTCATGCTGACGCCTTTGTAGAAGCCGGGGAGGGCTTCTGCTCTTGGGAAGGAGCTGCTTGTTGCAGTCTCTTACCCTTTCCTTTGCCTCGGGGCAAATAGGAATGTCCTTTTGCTCGTTTGTTCTTATAGGAACGAAAGGACTGCGGCTGAAAAGCCTGCAGCTTTTTCTGCTGGGAGGTGACCTGGGGTAAAAAGGTGGATTTTCCGGCCGTTGCCGTGGCCACCAGATCCGATAGACCGACCCCAAATAATTCCTCCCCCTTATACGGCAATACTTCCATATGTCGTTTGGAATCCGCATCACCTGACCACTGGCGCGTCCATAAACTTCTTCTGGCAGATATGGACATCGCACTTACTCTTGATGCCAGAGTGCAAATATCTCTCTGTGCATCTCGCATATAAAGAAATGCATCCTTTAACTGCTCTATAGTCAGTAAAATACTGTCCATATCCAGGGTATCAATATTTTCAGACAGTGACTCCGACCAAGCCACGCCAGCACTGCACATCCAGGCTGAGGCGATTGCTGGTCTCAGTATAACACCCGTATGTGTGTATATACTTTTTAATGTATTCTCCAGCCTCCTATCAGCTGGATCCTTGAGGGCGGCCGTATCAGGAGACGGTAACGCCACTTGCTTTGATAAGCGTGTGAGCGCCTTATCCACCCTAGGAGGTGTTTCCCAGCGCGCCCTAACCTCTGGCGGGAAAGGGTATAATGCCAATAACTTCTTTGAAATTAGCAGTTTTCTATCTGGGGTAACCCACGCTTCATCACACACTTCATTCAGTTCCTCTGATTCAGGAAAAACTATCGGTAGTTTTTTCACACCCCACATAATACCCCTTTTTGTGGTACTTGCAGTATCAGAGATATGCAAAGCCTCCTTCATTGCCGTGATCATATAACGTGTGGCCCTACTGGAAAATACGTTTGTTTCTTCACCGTCGACACTGGATTCAGTGTCAGTGTCTGTGTCGACCGACTGAGGTAAAGGGCGTTTTACAGCCCCTGACGGTGTCTGAGACGCCTGGACAGGTACTAACTGGTTTGCCGGCTGTCTCATGTCGTCAACCGACTTTTGTAGCGTGCTGACACTATCCCGTAATTCCATAAACAAAGCCATCCATTCTGGTGTCGACTCCCTAGGGGGTGACATCACCATTACAGGCAATTGCTCCGCCTCCACGCCAACATCGTCCTCATACATGTCGACACACACGTACCGACACACAGCAGACACACAGGGAATGCTCTGATAGAAGACAGGACCCCACTAGCCCTTTGGGGAGACAGAGGGAGAGTTTGCCAGCACACACCCAAGCGCTATAAATATATATAGGGACAACCTTAATAAGTGTGTTCCCTTTATAGCAGCTCAAATATTATAAATATCGCCAATAAGTGCCCCCCCTCTCTGTTTTTACCCTGTTTCTGTAGTGCAGTGCAGGGGAGAGTCCTGGGAGCCTTCCTCGCAGCGGAGCTGGGCAGGAAAATGGCGCTGTGTGCTGAGGAGAATAGGCCCCGCCCCCTTTTCGGCGGGCTTCTTCTCCCGGTTTTTTTGGAACCTGGCAGGGGTTAAATACATCCATATAGCCCCAGGGGCTATATGTGATATATTTTAGCCAGAATAGGTATATTACATTGCTGCCCAGGGCGCCCCCCCCAGCGCCCTGCACCCTCAGTGACCGCTGGTGTGAAGTGTGCGGAGAGCAATGGCGCACAGCTGCAGTGCTGTGCGCTACCTCATGAAGACTGAGACGTCTTCTGCCGCCGGTTTCTGGACCTCTTCTCTATTCGGCATCTGCAAGGGGGTCGGCGGCGCGGCTCCGGTGACCCATCCAGGCTGTACCTGTGATCGTCCCTCTGGAGCTAGTGTCCAGTAGCCTAAGAAGCAAATCCATCCTGCACGCAGGTGAGTTCACTTCTTCTCCCCTAAGTCCCTCATTGCAGTGAGCCTGTTGCCAGCAGGACTCACTGAAAATAAAAAACCTAACAAACTTTTTCTAAGCAGCTCTTTAGGAGAGCCACCTAGATTGCACCCTGCTCGGACGGGCACAAAAACCTAACTGAGGCTTGGAGGAGGGTCATAGGGGGAGGAGCCAGTACACACCACCTAGTGGTCAAACTTTTAAATTTTGTGCCCTGTCTCCTGCGGAGCCGCTATTCCCCATGGTCCTGACGGAGTCCCAGCATCCACTAGGACGTCAGAGAAAACAGGTTGCGCAGCAATAACCTTCGGCTTATCAGGCTTCCAGAGTCGGTTAAGGGACAGGCTCTTTATCATTTCCTCCGACATACTCTTCCTGATCTTCTTGGAATACAAGATGTCTGCTCGGACCTAGTGGTGGAACGTGCACATAGAACGGGCCCCACCCGCCCCTCCTCCACTTCATCACGACCGCGTGCTGTGTCGGTGTCTCAACTTTCTCCATAAAGAGGCTCTCTGGTCGGCTTCCCGTCGAGTATGGGATCTTGTTTGGGAAGATGCCAAATTGTTACTCTTTCAGGATTTTTCTCCGGAGCTCACCAGACTCCGTAAGGCATTCTCACCTATATGCTCTAAATTGGTCCAGGAGGGCCGAAAATTCGCACTGCTCTACCCTGCGCGCCTGAGGATCTTTGACGGCACGTCCTTTAAGGATTTTCATACCCCGGAGGATGCTGCTGCTTATCTTTCGGAAGCCGCCACCTCTGACCCGTTGCTGAAATAGCCGTGCTCTCCTGAATCTGATCTGGAACTCTCCTCACCCCTTGTTGCTCTGTTGCTGCATATTTTTCTCTCCCTAACCTTGTGGACTATGTGATCCTCTGTCGGTCTATTTGGACTTGTTCACCGCATCCACGCTGGTCCTATGGGTGATGTATATGTACCTCTGGAGTAACATAAGTGCATTCTCTGTTATGCGTTCCGATGTATACATGTCTGTTCTTGTGAAGTTATATATCCATGCTACCTGTTTTGTGCTCAGCCTCCACCCGTTTGATATTATCTTGGCCCTCACCTCCATGCCCCAATCTTCCCCTCCCTTCTCCCCCCCTCCCCTCCCCCTCCCCTCCCCTATGCTGCTCGATATAGTGGTATTGGCTAGGAGCAATGTCCTCCTCGCTGTATACGGTTATTGCCCCACTTGACTTACCGTGAAGTTACTTTCTCATTGTTATTGCGGGACCCCCGGTGGGTCTTGTTTCTTTTTCTCATTTCTATGTCTATACTGCCTTTTTTTCTTCCCCTTCCCTCCCTCCCTCCTGTGTCTCTCTCTCCCCTCCATTACCTGTGGGATTGTAGGATGTTTTCATTTGTGATTGCCCCCAGTCATATGTCTTATGTCTGCCATTAAAGTGGGTACGTGGAACGTGGGGGGTATTCATTCTCCCATCAAACGGAAGAAAATACTGCTTTATTTAAATAAAATGCATATGGATCTAATGTTTTTGCAGGAAACGCACCTGCTTTCCCCGGAGACCCAAAAGCTGGGTGTCCTCGGTTGGCAGGTGCTTTCTGATGCTCTTTACTCCTCTAAGGCGAGGGGTGTACTTATCCTTGCTAAACGCAACCTGCATAGAGATGAGCGCCGGAAATTTTTCGGGTTTTGTGTTTTGGTTTTGGGTTCGGTTCCGCGGCCGTGTTTTGGGTTCGACCGCGTTTTGGCAAAACCTCACCGAATTTTTTTTGTCGGATTCGGGTGTGTTTTGGATTCGGGTGTTTTTTTCCAAAAAACCTAAAAAACAGCTTAAATCATAGAATTTGGCGGTCATTTTGATCCCAAAGTATTATTAACCTCAAAAACCATAATTTCCACTCATTTTCAGTCTATTCTGAATACCTCACACCTCACAATATTATTTTTAGTCCTAAAATTTGCACCGAGGTCGCTGTGTGAGTAAGATAAGCGACCCTAGTGGCCGACACAAACACCGGGCCCATCTAGGAGTGGCACTGCAGTGTCACGCAGGATGGCCCTTCCAAAAAACCCTCCCCAAACAGCACATGACGCAAAGAAAAAAAGAGGCGCAATGAGGTAGCTGTGTGAGTAAGATTAGCGACCCTAGTGGCCGACACAAACACCGGGCCCATCTAGGAGTGGCACTGCAGTGTCACGCAGGATGTCCCTTCCAAAAAACCCTCCCCAAACAGCACATGACGCAAAGAAAAAAAGAGGCGCAATGAGGTAGCTGTGTGAGTAAGATAAGCGACCCTAGTGGCCGACACAAACACCGGGCCCATCTAGGAGTGGCACTGCAGTGTCACGCAGGATGTCCCTTCCAAAAAACCCTCCCCAAACAGCACATGACGCAAAGAAAAAGAAAAGAAAAAAGAGGTGCAAGATGGAATTGTCCTTGGGCCCTCCCACCCACCCTTATGTTGTATAAACAGGACATGCACACTTTAACCAACCCATCATTTCAGTGACAGGGTCTGCCACACGACTGTGACTGATATGACGGGTTGGTTTGGACCCCCACCAAAAAAGAAGCAATTAATCTCTCCTTGCACAAACTGGCTCTACAGAGGCAAGATGTCCACCTCATCATCATCCTCCGATATATCACCGTGTACATCCCCCTCCTCACAGATTATCAATTCGTCCCCACTGGAATCCACCATCTCAGCTCCCTGTGTACTTTGTGGAGGCAATTGCTGCTGGTCAATGTCTCCACGGAGGAATTGATTATAATTCATTTTAATGAACATCATCTTCTCCACATTTTCTGGATGTAACCTCGTACGCCGATTGCTGACAAGGTGAGCGGCGGCACTAAACACTCTTTCGGAGTACACACTTGTGGGAGGGCAACTTAGGTAGAATAAAGCCAGTTTGTGCAAGGGCCTCCAAATTGCCTCTTTTTCCTGCCAGTATAAGTACGGACTGTGTGACGTGCCTACTTGGATGCGGTCACTCATATAATCCTCCACCATTCTTTCAATGGTGAGAGAATCATATGCAGTGACAGTAGACGACATGTCCGTAATCGTTGTCAGGTCCTTCAGTCCGGACCAGATGTCAGCATCAGCAGTCGCTCCAGACTGCCCTGCATCACCGCCAGCGGGTGGGCTCGGAATTCTGAGCCTTTTCCTCGCACCCCCAGTTGCGGGAGAATGTGAAGGAGGAGATGTTGTTGACAGGTCGCGTTCCGCTTGACTTGACAATTTACTCACCAGCAGGTGTTTGAACCCCAGCAGACTTGTGTCTGCCGGAAAGAGAGATCCAAGGTAGGCTTTAAATCTAGGATCGAGCACGGTGGCCAAAATGTAGTGCTCTGATTTCAACAGATTGACCACCCGTGAATCCTTGTTAAGCGAATTAAGGGCTCCATCCACAAGTCCCACATGCCTAGCGGAATCGCTCCGTGTTAGCTCCACCTTCAATGTCTCCAGCTTCTTCTGCAAAAGCCTGATGAGGGGAATGACCTGACTCAGGCTGGCAGTGTCTGAACTGACTTCACGTGTGGCAAGTTCAAAGGGCATCAGAACCTTGCACAACGTTGAAATCATTCTCCACTGCGCTTGAGACAGGTGCATCCCACCTCCTATATCGTGCTCAATTGTATAGGCTTGAATGGCCTTTTGCTGCTCCTCCAACCTCTGAAGCATATACAGGGTTGAATTCCACCTCGTTACCACTTCTTGCTTCAGATGATGGCAGGGCAGGTTCAGTAGTTTTTGGTGGTGCTCCAGTTTTCTGTACGTGGTGCCTGTACGCCGAAAGTGTCCCGCAATTCTTCTGGCCACCGACAGCATCTCTTGCACGCCCCTGTCGTTTTTAAAAAAATTCTGCACCACCAAATTCAAGGTATGTGCAAAACATGGGACGTGCTGGAATTGGCCCAGATTTAATGCACACACAATATTGCTGGCGTTGTCCGATGCCACAAATCCACAGGAGAGTCCAATTGGGGTAAGCCATTCCGCGATGATCTTCCTCAGTTGCCGTAAGAGGTTTTCAGCTGTGTGCGTATTCTGGAAACCGGTGATACAAAGCGTAGCCTGCCTAGGAAAGAGTTGGCGTTTGCGAGATGCTGCTACTGGTGCCGCCGCTGCTGTTCTTGCGGCGGGAGTCCATACATCTACCCAGTGGGCTGTCACAGTCATATAGTCCTGACCCTGCCCTGCTCCACTTGTCCACATGTCCGTGGTTAAGTGGACATTGGGTACAGCTGCATTTTTTAGGACACTGGTGACTCTTTTTCTGAGGTCTGTGTACATTTTCGGTATCGCCTGCCTAGAGAAATGGAACCTAGATGGTATTTGGTACCGGGGACACAGTACCTCCAACAAGTCTCTAGTTGGCTCTGCAGTAATGATGGATACCGGAACCACGTTTCTCACCACCCAGGATGTCAAGGCCTCAGTTATCCGCTTTGCAGTAGGATGACTGCTGTGATATTTCATCTTCCTCGCAAAGGACTGTTGGACAGTTAATTGCTTGGTGGAAGTAGTAAAAGTGGTCTTACGACTTCCCCTCTGGGATGACCATCGACTCCCAGCAGCAACAACAGCAGCGCCAGCAGCAGTAGGCGTTACACGCAAGGATGCATCGGAGGAATCCCAGGCAGGAGAGGACTCGTCAGAAATGCCAGTGACATGGCCTGCAGGACTATTGGCATTCCTGGGGAAGGAGGAAATTGACACTGAGGGAGTTGGTGGGGTGGTTTGCGTGAGCTTGGTTACAAGAGGAAGGGATTTACTGGTCAGTGGACTGCTTCCGCTGTCGGCCCAAGTTTTTGAACTTGTCACTGACTTATTATGAATGCGCTGCAGGTGACGTATAAGGGAGGATGTTCCGAGGTGGTTAACGTCCTTACCCCTACTTATTACAGCTTGACAAAGGGAACACACGGCTTGACACCTGTTGTCCGCATTTCTGGTGAAATACTTCCACACCGAAGAGCTGATTTTTTTGGTATTTTCACCAGGCATGTCAACGGCCATATTCCTACCACGGACAACAGGTGTCTCCCCGGGTGCCTGACTTAAACAAACCACCTCACCATCAGAATCCTCCTGGTCAATTTCCTCCCCAGCGCCAGCAACACCCATATCCTCCTCATCCTGGTGTACTTCAACACTGACATCTTCAATCTGACTATCAGGAACTGGACTGCGGGTGCTCCTTCCATCACTTGCAGGGGGCGTGCAAATGGTGGAAGGCGCATGCTCTTCACGTCCAGTGTTGGGAAGGTCAGGCATCGCAACCGACACAATTGGAGTCGGACTCTCCTTGTGGATTTGGGATTTCGAAGAATGCACAGTTCTTTGCGGTGCTACTGCTTTTGCCAGCTTTAGTCTTTTCATTTTTCTAGCGAGAGGCTGAGTGCTTCCATCCTCATGTGAAGCTGAACCACTAGCCATGAACATAGGCCAGGGCCTCAGCCGTTCCTTGCCACTCCGTGTGGTAAATGGCATATTGGCAAGTTTACGCTTCTCCTCCGACAATTTTATTTTAGGTTTTGGAGTCCTTTTTTTACTGATATTTGGTGTTTTGGATTTGACATGCTCTGTACTATGACATTGGGCATCGGCCTTGGCAGACGACGTTGCTGGCATTTCATCGTCTCGGCCATGACTAGTGGCAGCAGCTTCAGCACGAGGTGGAAGTGGATCTTGATCTTTCCCTAATTTTGGAACCTCAACATTTTTGTTCTCCATATTTTAATAGGCACAACTAAAAGGCACCTCAGGTAAACAATGGAGATGGATGGATTGGATACTAGTATACAATTATGGACGGACTGCCGAGTGCCGACACAGAGGTAGCCACAGCCGTGAACTACCGCACTGTACTGTGTCTGCTGCTAATATAGACTGGTTGATAAAGAGATAGTATACTCGTAACTAGTATGTATGTATAAAGAAAGAAAAAAAAACCACGGTTAGGTGGTATATACAATTATGGACGGGCTGCCGAGTGCCGACACAGAGGTAGCCACAGCCGTGAACTACCGCACTGTACTGTGTCTGCTGCTAATATATAGACTGGTTGATAAAGAAATAGTATACTCGTAACTAGTATGTATGTATAAAGAAAGAAAAAAAAACCACGGTTAGGTGGTATATACAATTATGGACGGGCTGCCGAGTGCCGACACAGAGGTAGCCACAGCCGTGAACTACCGCACTGTACTGTGTCTGCTGCTAATATATAGACTGGTTGATAAAGAGATAGTATACTCGTAACTAGTATGTATGTATAAAGAAAGAAAAAAAAAGCACGGTTAGGTGGTATATACAATTATGGACGGGCTGCCGAGTGCCGACACAGAGGTAGCCACAGCCGTGAACTACCGCACTGTACTGTGTCTGCTGCTAATATAGACTGGTTGATAAAGAGATAGTATACTCGTAACTAGTATGTATGTATAAAGAAAGAAAAAAAAACCACGGTTAGGTGGTATATACAATTATGGACGGGCTGCCGAGTGCCGACACAGAGGTAGCCACAGCCGTGAACTACCGCACTGTACTGTGTCTGCTGCTAATATAGACTGGTTGATAAAGAGATAGTATACTCGTAACTAGTATGTATGTATAAAGAAAGAAAAAAAAACCACGGTTAGGTGGTATATACAATTATGGACGGGCTGCCGAGTGCCGACACAGAGGTAGCCACAGCCGTTAACTACCGCACTGTACTGTGTCTGCTGCTAATATAGACTGGTTGATAAAGAGATAGTATACTCGTAACTAGTATGACTATAAAGAAAGAAAAAAAAAACACGGTTAGGTGGTATATACAATTATGGACGGGCTGCCGAGTGCCGACACAGAGGTAGCCACAGCCGTGAACTACCGCACTGTACTGTGTCTGCTGCTAATATAGACTGGTTGATAAAGAGATAGTATACTACTAATATTATATATACTGGTGGTCAGGTCACTGGTCACTAGTCACACTGGCAGTGGCACTCCTGCAGCAAAAGTGTGCACTGTTTAATTTTAATATAATATTATGTACTCCTGGCTCCTGCTATAACCTATAACTGGCACTGCAGTGCTCCCCAGTCTCCCCCACAATTATAAGCTGTGTGAGCTGAGCACAGTCAGATATATATATATACATTGATGCAGCACACTGGGCTGAGCAGTGCACACAGATATGGTATGTGACTGAGTCACTGTGTGTATCGTTTTTTTCAGGCAGAGAACGGATATATTAAATAAAACAAACAACTGCACTGTCTGGTGGTCACTGTGGTCGTCAGTCACTAAACTCTGCACTCTCTTCTACAGTATCACAGCCTCAGGTCAATCTCTCTCTCTCTCTCTCAACCCTAATCTAAATGGAGAGGACGCCAGCCACGTCCTCTCCCTATCAATCTCAATGCACGTGTGAAAATGGCGGCGACGCGCGGCTCCTTATATAGAATCCGAGTCTCGCGAGAATCCGACAGCGTCATGATGACGTTCGGGCGCGCTCGGGTTAACCGAGCAAGGCGGGAGGATCCGAGTCTGCTCGGACCCGTGAAAAAAACATGAAGTTCGTGCGGGTTCGGATTCAGAGAAACCGAACCCGCTCATCTCTAAGCAGGTAGAGGTTCTCACCTCTTTGTGTGATCCTGCTGGTAGATTCCTAATTCTTGAGATTTTACTTCATAACCCCAAATATGTTTTATGTACTGTTTATGCCCCAAATTCTTATTCGAAGGTATTTTTCAAGAGTCTTATTACTAAATTGTGCCCATTTATGTCTCTCCCAATGATTGTGGGTGGAGACTTCAATGTTGTGGTCTCCGCTTATATGGACTCAAATTCCTCCGCTCGTGCACGCCTTCCCCCTGCCCTAGGTGTCCCCTTCTTTGCTCAGCAATTACATCTGACTGATGCTTGGAGATTCCTTCACCCCACTGATAGGGAGTACTCGTGTCTTTCGGCTGCCCATGGCACCTTGTCCAGAATTGATTTTTTATTGCTGTCGGATTCTCTGATCCCTCAAAATAGTGAGGCTCAGATGGAAACGATATCCCTTTCTGATCATGCTTTGGTCTGGGTTTGCTTAACTACTTCGCTAGATCGCGGCTCTTTTAAGTGTTGGCATTTCCCGACTTCCTTCACCTCCTCATTGCAGTTTCGGAATAGGTTGGAGGCATTTTGGGAGGAGTTCAGACTGGATAATGCAAGCACTTTTGAGACTGATCCTTTATTGTTTTGGCAGACCTCCAAAGCAGTTCTCCGGGGTAGGCTTGTGGAATATGTTTCCTCGAGAAAGAAACAGTTTCTTTCTGAATTTAAAACATCTCAACGATGCTTAACTGATGCTTACCAACAATTTAAACAGTCTCCCTCTCCTGCCTAAAAGAAAACATACTTAGAATGTAAATCCCAATTCAACGCTGTATTAGCACTAATGGGAGATCGTCATACCTTTCACAAAAACTACTGTTTTTACAGATTTGGCAATAAAACAGGCCGTCTCCTTTCTAATCTTCTGTCTGTGCTTTCCTCTGTGATACAGTCGCTTAAACGCTGTGATGGCTAGTTGGCTACTAAGTCTGTAGACATGGCGCAACTCCTCTCAGAAGTTTACACGGACATTTATGCCCATTCCCCTGTTGATGTCCCCACTAAAACTTCTTTCTGGAATTCTGTTTCCCTACCTCAAATCCCGCCTTCGGTTGCTGAGGGCTTCTACTCCCCAATTACTGCTCGGGAAGTGGAGGCTGCTTTCAAACATTTAAAACCCTTAAAAGCCCCTGGACCTGATGGGTTCTCTGGCGAATTCTATAAAATACTCCAGCCTAAACTGCTGGATATTTTGGTTCTGGTGTTTAATGCAATTCTAACCTCTCACTCCCTCCCTTTATACTTTAATGATGCTCTGGTCCGTCTTCTTCCCAAGCCCGGGAGGGATCCCCATCTCCCCGGCTCCTACTGCCCCATTTCTCTCCTTAATGTTGACTATAAACTTTTTACAAAAATTATTGCTGACAGATTAAAGGGAGTGCTTCCCTCAATTATTCATCCGGATCAAACCGGTTTCATCTCGGGTAGGCATTCCACTAATAATATCCGTAAAGTCCTTGCAGCGGCTAGCTGGTTGCACTCCAGCGGAGACCCAGACCCCCAATACGTCCTTTCGTTGGACGCGGAAAAGGCATTTGACCTTGTTACTTGGGACCACCTGCATACCACGCTGGAGAGGTTTGGGTTTCCGCTGGACCTGATCAACATGCTCCGAAATTTATATTCCCCCTCCTCTTCCCGTATTATGTGTAATGGCTACTTATCTGCACCCATTCCCCTTCACAGGGGCACCAGACAGGGCTGCCCCCTCTCCCCACTCTTATTTGCCATCGCCATAGAGCCCTTGGCTATTAAGTTGCGTCACCTTCCCGGATACTCTGGAGTTCTGGTCCGTGACCATGAGCTTCGTGTAAGTTTGTTCGCGGATGATATGCTCCTCTTTATTTCAAATCCTGAGACCTCTATCCCACCAATTATGCAAGTCATTACTGAGTTTGGTACCTTTGCAGGGTACTGTGTTAATGCTTCTAAGTCTGAACTCTTCCCACTCACTCCGGCTGCTTGTACGCGCACCTCTTCACCTGTCCTTACTCAATTCCAGATGAATACTACGAAACTTAAATATTTGGGTATATATTTTCCAGTAAATATCTCAGATTTATATTCGACCAACTATTAGAGATGAGCGCCTGAAATTTTTCGGGTTTTGTGTTTTGGTTTTGGGTTCGAACGCGTTTTGGCAAAACCTCACCGAATTTTTTTTGTCGGATTCGGGTGTGTTTTGGATTCGGGTGTTTTTTTCAAAAAACACAAAAAAACAGCTTAAATCATAGAATTTGGGGGTCATTTTGATCCCAAAGTATTATTAACCTCAAAAACCATAATTTACACTCATTTTCAGTTTATTCTGAATACCTCACACCTCACAATATTATTTTTAGTCCTAAAATTTGCACCGAGGTCGCTGTGTGAGTAAGATAAGCGACCCTAGTGGCCGACACAAACACCGGGCCCATCTAGGAGTGGCACTGCAGTGTCACGCAGGATGTCCCTTCCAAAAAACCCTCCCCAAACAGCACATGACGCAAAGAAAAAAAGAGGCGCAATGAGGTAGCTGTGTGAGTAAGATTAGCGACCCTAGTGGCCGACACAAACACCGGGCCCATCTAGGAGTGGCACTGCAGTGTCACGCAGGATGGCCCTTCCAAAAAACCCTCCCCAAACAGCACATGACGCAAAGAAAAAAAGAGGCGCAATGAGGTAGCTGTGTGAGTAAGATTAGCGACCCTAGTGGCCGACACAAACACCGGGCCCATCTAGGAGTGGCACTGCAGTGTCACGCAGGATGTCCCTTCCAAAAAACCCTCCCCAAACAGCACATGACGCAAAGAAAAAAAGAGGCGCAATGAGGTAGCTGTGTGAGTAAGATTAGCGACCCTAGTGGCCGACACAAACACCGGGCCCATCTAGGAGTGGCACTGCAGTGTCACGCAGGATGTCCCTTCCAAAAAACCCTCCCCAAACAGCACATGACGCAAAGAAAAAAAGAGGCGCAATGAGGTAGCTGACTGTGTGAGTAAGATTAGCGACCCTAGTGGCCGACACAAACACCGGGCCCATTTAGGAGTGGCACTGCAGTGTCACGCAGGATGTCCCTTCCAAAAAACCCTCCCCAATCAGCACATGATGCAAAGAAAAAGAAAAGAAAAAAGAGGTGCAAGATGGAATTGTCCTTGGGCCCTCCCACCCACCCTTATGTTGTATAAACAAAACAGGACATGCACACTTTAACCAACCCATCATTTCAGTGACAGGGTCTGCCACACGACTGTGACTGATATGACGGGTTGGTTTGGACCCCCCCCAAAAAAGAAGCAATTAATCTCTCCTTGCACAAACTGGCTCTACAGAGGCAAGATGTCCACCTCATCATCACCCTCCGATATATCACCGTGTACATCCCCCTCCTCACAGATTATCAATTCGTCCCCACTGGAATCCACCATCTCAGCTCCCTGTGTACTTTGTGGAGGCAATTGCTGCTGGTCAATGTCTCCGCGGAGGAATTGATTATAATTCATTTTAATGAACATCATCTTCTCCACATTTTCTGGATGTAACCTCGTACGCCGATTGCTGACAAGGTGAGCGGCGGCACTAAACACTCTTTCGGAGTACACACTTGTGGGAGGGCAACTTAGGTAGAATAAAGCCAGTTTGTGCAAGGGCCTCCAAATTGCCTCTTTTTCCTGCCAGTATAAGTACGGACTGTGTGACGTGCCTACTTGGATGCGGTCACTCATATAATCCTCCACCATTCTATCAATGTTGAGAGAATCATATGCAGTGACAGTAGACGACATGTCCGTAATCGTTGTCAGGTCCTTCAGTCCGGACCAGATGTCAGCATCAGCAGTCGCTCCAGACTGCCCTGCATCACCGCCAGCGGGTGGGCTCGGAATTCTGAGCCTTTTCCTCGCACCCCCAGTTGCGGGAGAATGTGAAGGAGGAGATGTTGACAGGTCGCGTTCCGCTTGACTTGACAATTTTGTCACCAGCAGGTCTTTCAACCCCAGCAGACTTGTGTCTGCCGGAAAGAGAGATCCAAGGTAGGCTTTAAATCTAGGATCGAGCACGGTGGCCAAAATGTAGTGCTCTGATTTCAACAGATTGACCACCCGTGAATCCTTGTTAAGCGAATTAAGGGCTCCATCCACAAGTCCCACATGCCTAGCGGAATCGCTCCGTGTTAGCTCCTCCTTCAATGTCTCCAGCTTCTTCTGCAAAAGCCTGATGAGGGGAATGACCTGACTCAGGCTGGCAGTGTCTGAACTGACTTCACGTGTGGCAAGTTCAAAGGGCATCAGAACCTTGCACAACGTTGAAATCATTCTCCACTGCGCTTGAGACAGGTGCATTCCACCTACTATATCGTGCTCAATTGTATAGGCTTGAATGGCCTTTTGCTGCTCCTCCAACCTCTGAAGCATATAGAGGGTTGAATTCCACCTCGTTACCACTTCTTGCTTCAGATGATGGCAGGGCAGGTTCAGTAGTTTTTGGTGGTGCTCCAGTCTTCTGTACGTGGTGCCTGTACGCCGAAAGTGTCCCGCAATTCTTCTGGCCACCGACAGCATCTCTTGCACGCCCCTGTCGTTTTTTAAAAAATTCTGCACCACCAAATTCAAGGTATGTGCAAAACATGGGACGTGCTGGAATTTGCCCATATTTAATGCACACACAATATTGCTGGCGTTGTCCGATGCCACAAATCCACAGGAGAGTCCAATTGGGGTAAGCCATTCCGCGATGATCTTCCTCAGTTGCCGTAAGAGGTTTTCAGCTGTGTGCGTATTCTGGAAAGCGGTGATACAAAGCGTAGCCTGCCTAGGAAAGAGTTGGCGTTTGCGAGATGCTGCTACTGGTGCCGCCGCTGCTGTTCTTGCGGCGGGAGTCCATACATCTACCCAGTGGGCTGTCACAGTCATATAGTCCTGACCCTGCCCTGCTCCACTTGTCCACATGTCCGTGGTTAAGTGGACATTGGGTACAACTGCATTTTTTAGGACACTGGTGAGTCTTTTTCTGACGTCCGTGTACATTCTCGGTATCGCCTGCCTAGAGAAGTGGAACCTAGATGGTATTTGGTAACGGGGGCACACTGCCTCAATAAATTGTCTAGTTCCCTGTGAACTAACGGCGGATACCGGACGCACGTCTAACACCAACATAGTTGTCAAGGCCTCAGTTATCCGCTTTGCAGCAGGATGACTGCTGTGATATTTCATCTTCCTCGCAAAGGACTGTTGGACAGTCAATTGCTTACTGGAAGTAGTACAAGTGGGCTTACGACTTCCCCTCTGGGATGACCATCGACTCCCAGCAGCAACAACAGCAGCGCCAGCAGCAGTAGGCGTTACACGCAAGGATGCATCGGAGGAATCCCAGGCAGGAGAGGACTCGTCAGAATTGCCAGTGACATGGCCTGCAGGACTATTGGCATTCCTGGGGAAGGAGGAAATTGACACTGAGGGAGTTGGTGGGGTGGTTTGCGTGAGCTTGGTTACAAGAGGAAGGGATTTACTGGTCAGTGGACTGCTTCCGCTGTCGCCCAAAGTTTTTGAACTTATCACTGACTTATTATGAATGCGCTGCAGGTGACGTATAAGGGAGGATGTTCCGAGGTGGTTAACGTCCTTACCCCTACTTATTACAGCTTGACAAAGGCAACACACGGCTTGACACCTGTTGTCCGCTTTTCTGTTGAAATACCTCCACACTGAAGAGCTGATTTTTTTGGTATTTTCACCAGGCATGTCAACGGCCATATTCCTCCCACGGACAACAGGTGTCTCCCCGGGTGCCTGACTTAAACAAACCACCTCACCATCAGAATCCTCCTGGTCAATTTCCTCCCCAGCGCCAGCAACACCCATATCCTCCTCATCCTGGTGTACTTCAACATCTTCATCTTCAATCTGACTATCAGGAACTGGACTGCGGGTGCTCCTTCCAGCACTTGCAGGGGGCGTGCAAATGGTGGAAGGCGCATGCTCTTCACGTCCAGTGTTGGGAAGGTCAGGCATCGCAACCGACACAATTGGACTCTCCTTGTGGATTTGGGATTTCGAAGAACGCACAGTTCTTTGCGGTGCTTTTGCCAGCTTTAGTCTTTTCAGTTTTCTAGCGAGAGGCTGAGTGCTTCCATCCTCATGTGAAGCTGAACCACTAGCCATGAACATAGGCCAGGGCCTCAGCCGTTCCTTGCCACTCCGTGTGGTAAATGGCATATTGGCAAGTTTACGCTTCTCCTCCGACAATTTTATTTTAGGTTTTGGAGTCCTTTTTTTACTGATATTTGGTGTTTTGGATTTGACATGCTCTGTACTATGACATTGGGCATCGGCCTTGGCAGACGACGTTGCTGGCATTTCATCGTCTCGGCCATGACTAGTGGCAGCAGCTTCAGCACGAGGTGGAAGTGGATCTTGATCTTTCCCTAATTTTGGAACCTCAACATTTTTGTTCTCCATATTTTAATAGGCACAACTAAAAGGCACCTCAGGTAAACAATGGAGATGGATACTAGTATACAATTATGGACTGCCTGCCGAGTGCAGACACAGAGGTAGCCACAGCCGTGAACTACCGTACTGTACTGTGTCTGCTGCTAATATAGACTGGTTGATAAAGAGATGTCTATGTAACTATGTATGTATAAAGAAGAAAGAAAAAAAAACCACGGTTAGGTGGTATACAATTATGGACGGACTGCCTGCCGAGTGCAGACACAGAGGTAGCCACAGCCGTGAACTACCGTACTGTACTGTGTCTGCTGCTAATATAGACTGGTTGATAAAGAGATGTCTATGTAACTATGTATGTATAAAGAAGAAAGAAAAAAAAACCACGGTTAGGTGGTATACAATTATGGACGGACTGCCTGCCGAGTGCAGACACAGAGGTAGCCACAGCCGTGAACTACCGTACTGTA
Organism: Pseudophryne corroboree; assembly: GCF_028390025.1. NCBI lineage: Eukaryota > Metazoa > Chordata > Amphibia > Anura > Myobatrachidae > Pseudophryne > Pseudophryne corroboree. Next base: position 411,489,193 of record NC_086452.1, on the reverse strand, counting down.
CTGTGTCTGCTGCTAATATAGACTGGTTGATAAAGAGATGTCTATGTAACTATGTATGTATAAAGAAGAAAGAAAAAAAAACCACGGTTAGGTGGTATACAATTATGGACGGACTGCCTGCCGAGTGCAGACACAGAGGTAGCCACAGCCGTGAACTACCGTACTGTACTGTGTCTGCTGCTAATATAGACTGGTTGATAAAGAGATGTCGTAGTAGTATGTATGTATAAAGAAGAAAAAAAAACCACGGTTAGGTGGTATACAATTATGGACGAACTGCCTGCCGAGTGCAGACACAGAGGTAGCCACAGCCGTGAACTACCGTACTGTGTCTGCTGCGACTGGATGATAAATGATATAAAAAATATATATATCACTACTGCAGCCGGACAGGTATATATTATATATTATATAATGACGGACCTGCTGGACACTGTCAGCAGAATGAGTTTTATTTTTATAGAATAAAAAAAACAACAACACACAAGTGAAGTCACACGACGAGTGTTTAACTTTTTCAGGCAATCACAATATAAGTATACTACTAACTATACTGGTGGTCAGTGTGGTCAGGTCACTGGTCAGTCACACTGGCAGTGGCACTCCTGCAGCAAAAGTGTGCACTGTTTAATTTTAATATAATATTATGTACTCCTGGCTCCTGCTATAACCTATAACTGGCACTGCAGTGCTCCCCAGTCTCCCCCACAATTATAAGCTGTGTGAGCTGAGCAGTCAGACAGATATATAATATATATAGATGATGCAGCACACTGGGCTGAGCCTGAGCAGTGCACACAGATATGGTATGTGACTGAGTCACTGTGTGTATCGCTTTTTTCAGGCAGAGAACGGATATATTAAATAAACTGCACTGTCTGGTGGTCACTCACTATATAATATTATGTACTCCTGGCTCCTGCTATAACCTATAACTGGCACTGCAGTGCTCCCCAGTCTCCCCCACAATTATAAGCTGTGTGAGCTGAGCAGTCAGACAGATATATAATATATATAGATGATGCAGCACACTGGGCTGAGCCTGAGCAGTGCACACAGATATGGTATGTGACTGAGTCACTGTGTGTATCGCTTTTTTCAGGCAGAGAACGGATATATTAAATAAACTGCACTGTCTGGTGGTCACTCACTAGTAAACTCTCTGCACTCTCTACACTTCTACAGTACTCCTCCTAGTCCTAAGCTCCAGTAAATCTCTCTCTCTTATAATCTAAATGGAGAGGACGCCAGCCACGTCCTCTCCCTATCAATCTCAATGCACGTGTGAAAATGGCGGCGACGCGCGGCTCCTTATATAGAATCCGAGTCTCGCGATAGAATCCGAGCCTCGCGAGAATCCGACAGCGTCATGATGACGTTCGGGCGCGCTCGGGTTAACCGAGCAAGGCGGGAAGATCCGAGTCGCTCGGATCCGTGTAAAAAAAGCTGAAGTTCGGGCGGGTTCGGATTCAGAGAAACCGAACCCGCTCATCTCTACCAACTATACAGAGGTTTTTAACAAGGTGTCACAGTTGCTGTCCACCTGGTCCTCTCTTCCTGTCTCTCTATTAGGGAGAGTGGCCATCCTGAAGAGCATTGTGTTCCTATAATCTCTTATCTCCTCCAGATGATCCCTATCCAGCCCCCTAGCAAAGAGTTATTGTTATATTATAAACTGTTTTCTAAATCCTTTGGAACCATAAGAGATCTCGGATCTCCCTTCCTAAGCTTAAGCTTCCTCGCGCTAAGGGTGGGCTGGCTGTCCCTGACCTCTTGGCATTCTTCCGGGCTGTGAATTTTAGGTATATCTCGGATTGGCTATTAGGCACCTCCTCATATGTTAATTATGATGTAGAGCAAGATCTTGTGTATCCCTATGATCTCAGAGCGCTGCTACACACCCCAAAAACCCTCCTCCCATCTCTGGCGCGTTCTAATATTCTTTTTTGGGATACTTACCGCTCCTGGGGAGCCATAAACAAAGCCCTACACCGAAACCCAGAATATTCCCCTTTTATTCCTTTTTGCGGAAACCCCTGTTTCACTCCACCTTTTGACAATACCAAATTCCTTGCGTGGAAGTCTAGGGGCATTGCCCTTATTCGTGACGTATTTGACCCGGGTGGACTTGTGCCTGTCATTTGCGGAATTAGCCGAGAGACACAGTGTGCCCTCATCTGATTTCTTTATGTTTCTCCAAGTTCGTCATTTTGTACAATCTCTCCCCATCCCTCCTATGCACGAGCGGAGGATGGACCCTCTGTCCCCCTTATTGGTCACATTACCGACTCTTTCATACAAAGTCAGCTGGTTGTACCAGAAATTTGTTACCTAGCAAGCCTGATGTTCTCTGGCCCCCTATGTTATCTAAATGGTCAAGTGAGTGGTCCTGGGATCCGGAGGTGAACTGCTTCCTTTACCCCCTCTATCCTGAAAGCCCTGCATTCTGCTCAGCTTCAGGAAATCCACTTTAAATTTTTACATCGGGCTTATATTGCCCCAGGACAGCATAAATATATGGTCTCTACAGACTCTGAACACTGTCTTAAGTGTAAAGCGCCGAATGCCCTTTTTATGCACAATTGCTGGCACTGTCCAAAGATTAAAAGGTTCTGGAATAAGATACTGTGGTATGTAAGATCTACTTTCCAGATTGTGCTCCCTCTGGCCCCAGCAGCGCTCCTTGGCCTTAACACTACAGCCTGGTGCTTACCCCCCTCTCAAGCTTATTATGTCCCGTTTCTGTATGTTTTGCTGACTTTGGGAAAGAAATTAATTTTAAATCATTGGATATATAGAACTTCTCCCTCTCTTGCTAACCTCAAGTCCCTTTTTACTACTACGTTATATTTTGAGCGTCAATCTACTCTCCCAGACCTTGACCGTAATGCTCTGCGTTTCTACAAGAAGTGGGGACCGTATATTGACTCTCTGCCATCTCCCCAACAACTCCATGTTCTAAAAATATTTGACTCCCTTAGTTGGGATTCTTATCGCAAATTATGTATTTCTATTGGTGATAATCCCCTTCTGGCACTCGTTCCCTTCCCATTGGCACGGAACGGGTTGGTCCCTTCGCTACTTATGTGTGCACCGTGTTTCACAGGTTTTAGCATCTGCAACCCCCCCCCCCCCCCCCTCCCTATTAATTCATATCTATGTCTCTGTTGTTCTGCTCTTTTTCTTTCTCTGTTGCTGTATTATTAATTTTGTTACTATGTATTAGTGTGCAGATTTTATAATGTATATTGCACTTTGGGTCTGGACTTTTGACAATACAATATATACTACTGTTGTTGTGAAGCTGCATTGACATGGTTTCCCACGCTGTTTAAATTTACCCACGGCGCCAGTGGTGGTTTTCAATGCTTAGTCTTACCCTCTGTTGCCTACCTGTACCAGGCATATATTTCATCTGCACTTTGTATTGTACTGCATTGTTTTTCTATGTCTTTTGTGGAAAAACCCCAATAAATATATTTAAAAAAAAAAAAAAAAGTTCAATCCCCTATAATGATATGGGGAGGAGGCGTTACTAGTGCTGTGTGGGTGTGGCCAGTCACATGGGTGTGTACAGCTGCTACACTGTCAGCCCCACTTTCTCCCTAAATAAATAAAAATGGAAAGACTGCATTATTTTAATTTAATGAATTCAAATCAATACAATTGTAATAGTAATGATTTATGGCGGACTGTGCGGCCAGCTAGGCAGTTGGTCTTATCATGCTGTCATGATGATGGGCCTATATTTATGTGCAGGCCTGGAGTTGTAGCTCCATCTGCCCCCTGGAGTTGTAGTTCCATTTGCCCCATTGTTAATCTGGCCCGATGCAGGCGACTCCAATGCATGCAGCCATTAAGTGGTGCTTTTCGGTTCCGGGACTTGGCTGTGGGAGCCACATGGCCAACCACTTCGATGCGTTCCGGTCACGCCTCCTGCATGCCACTGCCGTGCTCCCTGTCTCTATCCCCAATCTGTAACAGTTAGGGGGTATCTCCAAAATGAAACTTCACAGGCTTTGCCAATATGAGTCTAGAGAAGCTTGGCCTCCAGGCCTCTATACACTTGCATAGGTGAAATTGAATACAAATTAGGTGACTTTATACTCACTCTCTTAACAATTTTAACCAGCATTTAACTAGCAGAAACCAAGGCATAATTCTGAATGAAAACAGGTAGACATTATCTGTAAATTCTATTTGAATGCTTCTCAAAAGATGCTCCTTGTTTGTTTCGTTCTAAGGACCCCCACCATTGTTTCCTGCGCATATCTATGTATGTACACTATATGAAGGAGTAATGTGGCCTTTTTCTTACACTGTCCTAATACACATAAAAGCCCATTGTTCACCTGAAACAACATTTATAGTGACTAGAAGACTTACAATTAGGGGACCCCTGTTGTTTTCCCGGTACTTATTCTGGAAGAATATGTAGACAACCGTGGCGGCCAGCGAGTAGAGAAAGGCAAAGACGGCAATTGTGACAAAGAACTCGGCTGAAGATGAAAAGTCGCCTATCAGCGAGAGATTCTCTCTCCTTTTCCCTTCACATGTGGGGGCATCAAACGTCGCCTGATGTAACCTGAAAGAAAACCACAAGACAATAACTCAGAGGGCAAACACAAACCTACTGGGGAACACAGACACTTTATAGCAGCAAATGTATTTATTTAATATTCAGAACACATAGTATGCAGATAACATATGACATGTACACTGCAGGGACTGATCAATAGGTAACCAGAGACCTTCCTCATATTAAGGACATATTTCCCTATACCTCCCTAACAATTAGAGAACTGTTAGGCTATGCCCAGTCCCAGATTAATGTTTTTCGGGGATTCTTTAGTCATGGCTGGAACAAGGTATTTCATACAATACTTGCCTTCTCTCCCCAAAACTTCTGGGAGACTCTCGAATCGTAGGTGGCTTTCCCGGACACCTGTAAAAGTGGGCAAGTCTCCCAGAGCCTCCTCGCTGCCGCCCGGTGCTGTCCACTTCCCCAATTAAATGGGCTTGGTGATATGATTCTTGCTGAAGTGCATCATTCCCCCCCCCCCTTCCCCTCAAGACACATTCCATCTGGGTGCACGATTTCCCACCGCATCCTGCCCTCTTTAGCTAGAGTTCTGTCAGTGAGAACATTAAGTGGGAGATGTACTAAGCATTCAAGAGTTAAGGGGGGTACTCACGGGAGAGATGTGTGCTGAGCGATCTTAACACAGACCGCTCAGCACACATCTCTCCCCCCGCTCAGCACAGCGCGATGTGCTGAGCGAGGGGGAAAGCCGACGGGGGGCCGCTCACTTCACACAACGGTGAAGTGAGCGACCCGCTAGATTGAGCCTGCATGCAGCTCAATCTAGCATCGGCGATAGCGATGCGCGGGGCCGCGCATCGCTATCGCTAGAGGGCATACACACGGCAGATCCGTGCTTAAAATCTAAGCAATCTTAGCAAGATTGCTTAGATTTTAAGCACGGATCTCTCCGTGTGTACCCCCCTTTATAATGTGGAGATAGATAAAGTACCAGTAGCGGATTTCCCACTAGGCACATGAGGCACGTGCCTAGGGGCGGCACTTGCTGGGGGGGCGGCACACCTTGCTAAGGGCCAGATGATTCTTATTTTTTTCTTCATTACAACTTTTATATATATACAGTATATATATTGTGCAAATGATGGTGGTAAGACAATGGGCAGCAAATTGTGGTCCAGGAGTTGGTAGTAGGATGAGGTTGGGGTTGCTTTGGTGGGCTGGCACCTGAAGTGAAGGGGGCAATGATGTGATGAAGGAGGTGGGGCAAACGGCCATTAATGTGCCTAGGGGCGGCCTGACCCCTAAATTCGGCCCTATAAAGGGGTGTTGATCATCAAATCGACTAGGTCGACAATGTTTAGATCAACCACTATAGGTCAACAGTCACTAGGTCGACAGGGTCTGAAGGTCGACAGGGTTTCTAGGTCGACATGTGCTAGGTCGACAGGTCAAAAGGTCGACATGAGTTTTTCATGTTTTTTTGGTGTCGTTTTCTCCGTACAGTGACCGGGAAGCCCAATTAGTGCACCGTGTTTGCTCGCCATGCTTCGGGCAAGGTTACCATTCCAATCGTGGTCCACGTGGATGGTTAAGTATGAAAAAGTTAAAAAAGGGGGGAAATTTTAAAAACTCATGTCGACATTTCGACCTGTCGACCTAGCACATGTCGACCTAGAAAACCCTGTCGACCTTCAGACCCTGTCGATCTAGTGACTGTCGACCTATAGTGGTCGACCTAAACATTATCGACCTAGACAGTGTCGATCTTCAGACCGGATCCCCTGTAAAGTACCAGTCAATCAGCTCCTAACAGTCGTGTTATAGGCAGTGTTTGAAAAATGACAGTTAAAAGCTGATTGATTGGTAGTTTATCTCTAAAAAATTCCAGCCTAAAAAATAATGTATTGCATCAATACTTTTTTTTTTCTCACACATTGGCGATAGCCCCATATACTGTATGTAGAGTGTAAAGCAAAAGCAAAAAAGTTTTATAGCCAGCAGTAGTTTTTTTCTCCCTTTGATAACTCCTATATTCAGTTATGTGCCGCAGTTCCTATAGTTCTATAGGGGGACTGGGGTCTTCACCAATTTATCACTGTGGCACCCTCCTACCGTAGGCTCTGTCCCAGGAAGGCTTAAAATAAGAATTTACTCACCGGTAATTCTATTTCTCGTAGTCTGTAGTGGATGCTAAGAACTCCGTAAGGACCATGGGGAATAGATGGGCTCCGCAGGAGACTGGGCACTCTAAAAGAAAGATTAGGTACTATCTGGTGTGCACTGGCTCCTCCCTCTATGCCCCTCCTCCAGACCTCAGTTAAGGAAACTGTGCACGGAAGAGCTGACACAACAAGGACAGGATTTGGAATCCAGGGTAAGACTCATACCAGCCACACCAATCACACCGTACAACTAGTGATAACCATACCCAGTTAACAGTATGAACAACAACTGAGCCTCAGTAACAGATGGCTCATAACAATAACCCTTTAGTTAAGCAATAACTATATACATGTATTGCAGAGAGTCCGCACTTGGGACGGGCGCCCAGCATCCACTACGGACTACGAGAAATAGAATTACCGGTGAGTAAATTCTTATTTTCTCTGACGTCGTAGTGGATACTGGGAACTCCGTAAGGACCATGGGGATTATACCAAAGCTCCCAAACGGGCGGGAGAGTGCGGATGACTCTGCAGCACCGAATGAGCAAAGGCAAGGTCCTCCTCAGCCAGGGTATCAAACTTGTAGAACTTAGCAAATGTGTTTGAACCCGACCAAGTAGCAGCTCGGCAAAGCTGTAAAGCCGAGACCCCTCGGGCAGCCGCCCAAGAAGAGCCCACCTTCCTTGTGGAATGGGCTTTTACTGATTTAGGATGCGGCAATCCTGCCGCAGAATGAGCTTGCTGAATCGTGCAACAGATCCAGCGCGCAATAGTTTGCTTTGAAGCAGGAGCACCCAACTTGTTGGGTGCATGCAGGATAAACAGCGAGTCAGTTTTCCTGACTCCAGCCGTCCTGGCTACATAGATTTTCAAAGCCCTGACTACATCTAGTAACTTGGAGTCCTCCAAGTCCCGAGTAGCCGCAGGCACCACAATAGGTTGGTTCAAATGAAACGCTGATACCACCTTAGGGAGAAATTGGGGACGAGTCCTCAATTCTGCCCTGTCCATATGGAAGATCAGAGAAGGGCTTTTACATGACAAAGCCGCCAATTCTGACACACGCCTAGCCGAGGCTAAGGCCAATAGCATGACCACTTTCCACGTGAGATATTTTAGCTCCACGGTCTTAAGTGGCTCAAACCAGTGGGATTTCAGGAAATCCAACACAACGTTAAGATCCCAAGGTGCCACTGGAGGCACAAAAGGGGGCTGAATATGCAGCATTCCCTTAACAAACGTCTGAACTTCAGGCAGTGAAGCCAGTTCTTTTTGAAAGAAAATAGATAGGGCCGAAATCTGGACCTTTATGGATCCTAATTTTAGGCCCATAGTCACTCCTGACTGAAGGAAGTGCAGGAATCGACCCAGCTGGAATTCCTCTGTAGGGGCCTTCCTGGCCTCACACCAAGCAACATATTTTCGCCATATACGGTGATAATGTTGTGCTGTCACGTCTTTCCTAGCCTTTATCAGCGTAGGAATCACTTCATCTGGAATGCCCTTTTCCGTTAGGATCCGGCGTTCAACCGCCATGCCGTCAAACGCAGCCGCGGTAAGTCTTGGAACAGACAGGGCCCCTGCTGTAACAGGTCCCGTCTGAGAGGCAGAGGCCATGGGTCCTCTGAGATCATTTCTTGTAGTTCTGGGTACCAAGTTCTTCTTGGCCAATCCGGAACGATGAGTATAGTTCTTACTCCTCTCTTTCTTACTATCCTCAGTACCTTGGGTATGAGAGGAAGAGGAGGGAACACATAAACCGACTGGTACACCCATGGTGTCACTAGTGAGTCCACAGCTATCGCCTGAGGGTCCCTTGACCTGGCGCAATATTTTTTTAGCTTTTTGTTGAGGCGGGACGCCATCATGTCCACCTGTGGCCGTTCCCAACGGTTTACAATCTGCGTGAAGACTTCTGGATGAAGTCATCACTCTCCCGGGTGGAGGTCGTGCCTGCTGAGGAAGTCTGCTTCCCAGTTGTCCACTCCCGGAATGAACACTGCTGACAGTGCTAGCACGTGATTTTCCGCCCATCGGAGAATCCTTGTGGCTTCTGCCATCGCCATCCTGCTTCTTGTGCCGCCCTGGCGGTTTACATGGGCGACCGCCGTGATGTTGTCTGATTGAATCAGCACTGGTTGGTTTTGAAGCAGGGGCTCTGCTTGACTCAGGGCGTTGTAAATGGCCCTTAGTTCCAGTATATTTATGTGTAGTGAAGTCTCTTGACTTGACCACTGTCCTTGGAAGTTCCTTCCCTGAGTGACTGCCCCCCATCCTCGGAGGCTTGCGTCCGTGGTCACCAGGACCCAGTCCTGTATGCCGAATCTGCGGCCCTCGAGAAGATGAGCACTCTGCAGCCACCACAGCAAAGACACCCTGGCCCTTGGGGACAGGGTGATCAACCGATGCATCTGAAGATGCGATCCGGACCATTTGTCTAACAGATCCCACTGAAAGATCCTTGCATGGAACCTGCCGAAGGGAATTGCTTCGTAAAAAGCCACCATCTTTCCCAGGACTCGCGTGCAGTGATGCACCGACACCTGTTTTGGTTTCGGAAGGTCCCTGACCAGAGATGACAATTCCTGGGCCTTCTCCACCGGGAGAAACACCTTCTTCTGTTCTGTGTCCAGAATCATGCCCAGGAAGAGCAGACGCGTCGCAGGAATCAGCTGCGACTTTGGGATATTCAGAATCCAGCCGTGCTGTTGCAACACTTCCTGAGAGAGTGCTACGCTGACTAACAACTGCTCTCTGGACCTCGCCTTTATAAGGAGATCGTCCAAGTACGGGATAATTATAACTCCCTTTTTCCGAAGGAGTATCATCATTTCGGCCATTACCTTGGTAAATACTCTCGGTGCCGTGGACAGAAAACGGCAACGTCTGGAATTGGTAATGACAATCCTGTACCACAAACCTGAGGTACTCCTGGTGAGGTGGGTATACGGGGACATGCATGTAAGCATCCTTGATGTCCAGCGACACCATAAAATCCCCCTCTTCCAGGCTTGCAATAATCGCCCTGAGCGATTCCATTTTGAACTTGAACTTCCTTATATAAGTGTTCAAGGATTTTAAATTCAGAATGGGTCTCACCGAACCGTCTGGTTTCGGTACCACAAACATTGTGGAATAGTAACCCCGTCCCTGTTGAAGGAGGGGAACCTTGATTATCACCTGCTGGAGGTACAGCTTGTGAATTGCCGCCAATACTACCTCCCTTTCCCTGGGAGCAGCTGGCAAGGCTGATTTGAGGTAACGGCGAGGGGGAGTCGCCTCAAACTCCAGCTTGTAGCCCTGAGATACAATTTGTACAGCCCAGAGATCCACTTGTTAGCGAACCCACTGGTTGCTGAAGTTTCGGAGACGCGCCCCCACCGCACCCGGCTCCGCCTGTGGAGCCCCAGCGTCATGCAGTGGACTTAGAGGAAGCGGGGGAGGATTTTTGTTCCTGGGAACTGGCTGCCTGGTGCAGCTTCTTTCCTCTACCCCTGCCTCTGGGCAGAAAGGATGCGCCTCTGATCCGCTTGCCTTTCTGAGGCCGAAAGGACTGTACATGATAATACGGTACTTTCTTAGGCTGTGAGGGAACCTGAGGTAAAAAAGTTGACTTCCCGGCTGTTGCCGTGGATACGAGGTCCGAGAGACCGTCCCCAAACAATTCCTCACCCTTATAAGGCAAAACCTCCATGTGTCTTTTAGAATCAGCATCACCTGTCCACTGCCGAGTCCATAATACTCTCCTGGCAGAAATGGACATTGCATTAATTCTAGATGCCAGCAGGCAAATGTCCCTCTGTGCATCCCGCATATATAAGACGACGTCTTTTATATGTTCTATGGTTAGCAAAATAGTATCCCTGTCGAGGGAATCAATGTTGTCCGACAGGGAATCAGACCATACGGCTGCAGCACTACACATCCATGCTGAAGCAATAGCAGGTCTCAGTATAGTACCTGAGTGTGTATACACAGACTTCAGGATAGCTTCCTGCATTCTATCTGCAGGCTCCTTTAAGGCGGCCGTATCCTGAGACGGCAGTGCCACCTTTTTTGATAAGTGTGTGAGCGCCTTGTCCACCCTAGGGGATGTTTCCCAACGTAACCTGTCCGTTGGCGGGAAAGGGTACGCCATCAGTAACCTCTTAGAAATCACTAGTTTCTTATCGGGGGAACTCCACGCTTCCTCACACAATTCATTTAATTCATCAGATGGGGGAAAAGTCACTGGCTGCTTTTTCTCCCCAAACATAATACCCTTCTTGGTGGTAACCGGGTTAATATCAGAAATGTGCAATACATTTTTCATTGCAGTAATCATGCATCGGATGGCTTTTGTAGACTGTGCATTTGTCTCATCCTCATCTACACTGGAGTCAGACTCCGTGTCGACATCTGTGTCTACCATCTGAGCTAGCAGGCGTTTATGAGCCCCTAATGGCCTCTGAGACGCCTGGACAGGCGCGAGCTGAGATCCCGGCTGTCCCAAGGCTGCTGCGTCATCGAACCCTTTTATGTAAGGAGTTGACACTGTCTGTTAAGACCTTCCACATATCCATCCAATCCGGTGTCGGCCCCGTCGGGGGCGACACCACACTTGTCTGCCCTTGCTCCGCCTCCACGTAACCCTCCTCATCAAACATGTCGACACAGCCGTACCGACACACCGCACACACACAGGGAATGCTCTGACTGAGGACAGGACCCCACAAAGTCCTTTGGGGAGACAGAGAGAGAGTATGCCAGCACACACCACAGCGCTATATAACACAGGGATTTACACTATACTGAGTGATTTTTCCCAATAGCTGCTTATTATCTTATTTGCGCCTAAATTTATGTGCCCCCCCTCTCTTTTTTACCCTTCATGTACAGGATACTGCAGGGGAGAGCCTGGGGAGCGTCCTTCCAGCGGAGCTGTGAAGAGAAAATGGCGCTGGTGTGCTGAGGAAGAAGGCCCCGCCCCCTCAGCGGCGGGCTTCTCCCGCGTTTTGGTATATCTTAATGGCGGGGTTTTTTGCACATATACAGTTTTCCAGACTGTATTATGTGCATAATGTGCCAAAAGGTATTCTTATTGCTGCCCAGGGCACCCCCCCCCCCCCTCCCCCAGCGCCCTGCACCCTACAGTGACCGGAGTGTGTGGTGTGCAGTGGGAGCAATAGCGCACAGCTGCAATGCTGTGCGCTACCTTAATGAAGACCGGAGTCTTCTGCCGCCGATTTCATCTTTTTTCTTCTGTCTTCTGGCTCTGCAAGGGGGACGGCGGCGCGGCTCCGGGAACGGACGATCGAGGTCAGGCCCTGTGTTCGAACCCTCTGGAGCTAATGGTGTCCAGTAGCCTAAGAAGCACAAGCTAGCTGCACGCAGGTAGGTTTGCTTCTCTCCCCTCAGTCCCTCGAAGCAGTGAGTCTGTTGCCAGCAGATCTCACTGAAAATAAAAAACCTAACAAATACTTTCTTTCTAGCAAGCTCAGGAGAGCCCACTAGGAGCACCCAGCTCTGGCCGGGCACAGATTCTAACTGAGGTCTGGAGGAGAGGCATAGAGGGAGGAGCCAGTGCACACCAGATAGTACCTAATCTTTCTTTTAGAGTGCCCAGTCTCCTGCGGAGCCCGTCTATTCCCCATGGTCCTTACGGAGTTCCCAGCATCCACTAGGACGTCAGAGAAATTATAATTTACCACATTAATTTATTATCACTGAAAATTGTCATCGTTAGCAGATTTTAATTAATGTGGAAAAGCAAGGAATATTACATATAGACCCCTTAGCCACTGCACTTTTTTATAGTATCTAGAATTTTTGTTGCAGTTACTTATATACATAAATATACTTACTTACAGAATTCAGACTTATTTAATAGACTTAACAATATGACCTATTCATTCCTAAATAGTAAACATTTTACTTGCGAGTTTGAGATAATGGATGGGTTTTTATTTGGAGACACTAATGTGATGACTGCATTGTTAAAAGATGTAAAGAAGTAATATGTATGAGACCTGGAGCCAAACTCACCATGTACCTCTTGGGACACCATTTACGAATACCCAGCGCCTTCATGCAAGATCTCTTAATGTACTCAGGGCAATTACCAGTGGCCGCATATTAATATTTTAATATTTCAATTGTGACATCTCTCTGAAAAAACAACTGATGTCTGTATGAGTCAACCAAACAGACATACAGTTTATTTGAATTTTAAATGATCTTGGCAAATGGCACATTCGGCTGTCTGAGAGTAACATTATATAAGTGGCACCAGTTATATAGAACAGGAAAACAGAAGGTGTTCTACAATAATTACATGTATGAAATGTTACCAATCACATTGCATTTTCATCGTTCAGTCTAAGGTGAAAGCAACATGTGATAGGTGTGCTTACAGCGCCTTTTCATCAGTGGCGAATTTACCATTAGGCACGTGAGGCACCTGCCTAGGGACGGCACTTGTTTGGGGAGGCACTTGGATGCTTATATTGGTACTGTTAGCATGAAATGTACCAGTAACTGCAAAATATTTCCAATGTACTGTACGATATGCCATCCTGAATGGATTGTAAATGGGTAGGGCATGCACATACTGCCCCTGTAGGCTGTCCTACTCAGTGGCGCCGAGAGAGGGGGAGGAGAGGATACAAATGACCCAGCCCAGGTCTAATAGAGGGGCCCAGTGGGGGCCCCGGGCTTCCTCCCCTTTAACTTGCAGCTGCAGCTTTTCTCCTCAGCCCAGCACACGCTGCTTTGTGCTGGGCTAGTGTGTGGCCATGGTGGCAGTTAAAATACAAAAAATTCGGTATTTTTTCTAAGGATGCATGGCCACACCTTGTGTGATTAGGCCACGCCCCCTAAAAAGTACCTGGGCCCAGCCAGGCTCTCGACTGCCCTGGTCCTACTTAGTAAATACAGTATGTATACATAAAAATATAAACACGTCATAGTTAGTGGCTTTTTTTTTTTTTTAATTCTATTAAATTTGCCATCAAATGAGGGGTTATAATTATAACCAATTAATACAAATAATAAAATGTGGGGGCATTACTGTTGTGCTTGCGCCTGGGTGCACCCTCACCCCTAAATATTCCGCTACCTTTCATGACTGAGAGATGTTCAGTTACCTCCCAACTGCCTTGCTTTGTGGGCTCTCCATCCATCCTGATTGGAGGTTGGGAGTTATATCCCAGTATATCAACGGTAGCCATGTTCACCTGCCTAATGGTGCATGGCATGGGTCCATTTAGTGCAAAACAACTGGATGTGCAGCTGGCCAGAGCACAAGAAGCACTGGTCACCCATTCACGACACGTGATCGCACCCTTGTGGTGGCACATGCACTCTTGTCCTAATTAACCAACAGGAAAAGTCATGAGCTATGGTTCAGTTCACTGTCTAATGTTCCAATTCACTAACAGTGATGTAGTTTACCACAGAGCCGGCAATCTAGCATTCCAGTCCCCAATCTTGTTACCATATGGATATAGTGGAGGACTGGTGTCCATACATTGTACCGAACATATACCAATACTATTAAATATATAAAATTTTCACCTTAATAAACAGACAGAAAAGAACTTGGACACGTTAATTTCCAGGCCTTGTGATTTCTTGAATTGCCTGCCACTTGGAACTTGGTATTGATGTGCTTCCCCAGTCTTTATTGAGAACATTGAATTGACCAACTCACTCTTAAACACAGAGTCCTTCCCATACTTGCCTACTCTCCAGGAATTTGCAATTTTTCAGGTAGTCCCCCGTACCCCCGGAAGAGTAGGCATCTCTCCCGCATCCTTCACACTTCCTAGTAAAGCGGACAGGATTGAGAGACAATTACAGGAATTTTAGTACGTATGGAAAGGGCGGGGCTTAATGACACAAATCATTTTTGCTTCGACCCCTTCTCATGGATCTGCAAATCATGTTTTTTGTCATGGTGGGGGCAGTGCCTCTTGACGTGAGAGTCCATTCCTAACACCCTAAAGTGGCCATAGGTGTCTCCTTTCCAGGCCTCTCCTCGAGAGGAAACAGAGAAAGTCAGCATGTATGGTTCTACCTCCTCTAACAATTAAATCAAGAGTTGACACACAGGTACTGATTCTGAGTTAGATGCAAAGTAGCTGTTTTTCTGTGAAGCCATGACTTTCACAGGGCTAATGCGAGATTCTGTGCAGCTTTAAGCAAGAAGCCACTCTGCCCACTGTTTTTCCATCTATAGCCACATCATTATTAGTATCAGCACTTGCTGATACTGAAACTGGCTTCCCTTCTTTGTACGCATGACTTTGAATAGCAAGGAACTCAAGCTATGTGCCCAATACACTCCCATGACACTCCCTCAAAATACAACAGATCTGTGCGTCTGCACGATTACACCCCAGTTCCCACCCCAAAATGCCCATTTCACTCAAAGAGAGGTCTGGCCAAGACCTGCCCAACTCTTAATCGAAAAGAGATATACAGAAACGCGCAAGTTTACTTTTGTGCATGCGCAGTATGCTAAACCTCGCTATATTCATCCAGGACAAAAGATGCATCCAACTCAGAACTAGCCCCACTGCTTTATCGTAATATACAGTCACAAGCTAATTTAATCAAAGTTACTGTAAATCAAACAATCCACTAGACATTGTATAATTTTCAGCACTAATACATAGGAAACATGATTTGGTTATATTGATGCCTAGATGAGATATAGTCAATCTCTATACGTTCTTTATGTCCCTGAAACATTACATCTTCTTGCTTGAAGAAGGCCACAAATGTTTACATAGTCTTCACAAACAGTATTGCTTTAATAAATTCTATTTAATATGAGAATTTTAGTAACCAAATATTTTAGTCAATCATATTTTACGGGATTGCAAAAAGGGTTGCTTTCTCTTCTGTGATAAAAGGTTATCTTTAAGCAAAGATAACAGAAAATATGCTTCCCACTGTTTGTAATATACTTTAACATTTTTTACACATGATTTGTTGTATGCCATTAAGATAAACTTTACCCAGCTTTCAACTAATTAACTTCAGATTTTTCCTGATTAGGCTATAATTATGACACCCATTATTTATAATGATGTTTATTAGTGATGCTTCTACTTGAGCATCTAGGATCATTTGTTTCTATAATATAACTCTGTTTTTTGGCTTGCCATCACCATTATATCCAGATGTTCCCTGAAAGGCCTGCAGAGGTCTCTGCAGGCAGCCTTCATTGAACTGACACTTCTGAAGAAGTGACTGAACAGGAATAATGTATTACTAACAGTGTCAAAGCGCTATCACCCCACAGAGAGAAAGGAAGTGCCCCGCACACTGACATTTCCTATCAGAATCTTTCCAATTAGACATGTGTTTATTTACTAGTGGTATACCACACAACATGCTGTATCTGCCTTTATCTTGTGCTTCCATTAATCAAGAGACTAGGGTTACCACCTCATCCCTTTAATTCTGGACACATTAATTACACAGGTTCTGTGGCTGATTAAAACCAGGTGAAATGGAGTCTTGAAGTCATCCAGCCACAGAACCTGTGTGATTAATGTGTGTCCAGAATTAAAGGGATGAGGTGGTAACCCTACAAGAGACATTGGCTAGATCAACAAGGATTGCGTATATTGTATGTTGAATATTTTCCTATTGTTACTGTGTGATTAGAATACATTATTAGCATATCTCCCAATTTTCACTGTCCTAAAGCCGTACCCTCCTGGAGAGAGGGGTGACGCAAACTGGTTATAGTTTTGGTGGAACAAGGACTTAGGGGGAGATGGTTAATCAAAGCTTGGAGAGATAAAGTATTAACCAATCATCTCCTAACTGCCATGTTGCAGGTTGGGTTTGAGAAATGACAAGAGACTCCCTGATTGCGTGTTTGTATTCGAGTTTGGATTTTGGATGCCAGTTGCAAGTGGAGCAGCTAAGCGGAACTGGCAGTCAGGGACTAAGCATCCCAGGTCCTGTTCGGGGAAAACACCAGACAGCCGGGACATTGGCTTTGCATGAGCTTTGGCATCATAGCTATTCATGATATCCACAAGTATACCATATTATTAAAAATCTCTTTCCTACTTTTGAACCACTTAATTAAATATCTATTTTCCTCTCTTAAATACTGTGCATTGAAGCTTAGACTGGAACTTAAATTAGTCACTACAGCGAGTATCATGTGCTTGCAGAGGCGGATTTAGACCTCATGAGTCTCCGTTTTGTGGCTCCCCTTCCTCAATCAATCCATAGCACTATATTTCTCATTCCTGATTTATGCCCGTTACATTATTTCTCGGGGTCAGGTGATAGTGGGGGATGAAGGGGCGTAGGTTCAGGTGACAGTAGAGGATGTAGAGGTATGGGGTCAGGTGATAGTAGGGGATGAAGAGATGTGGATTCAGGTGATAGTAGAGGATGACGAGGTATGATGTCAGGTGATAGTAGGGGATGAAGAGGTGCGGGGCCAGGTGATAATAGAGGATGAAGTGGCATGGGGTCAGGTGATAGTAGAGGATGACAAAGTATGATGTCAGGTGATAGTAGGGGATGAAGAGGTGTGGAGTCAGGTGCTAGTAGGGGATGAAGAGGCGTGGGGTCAGATGATAACAGAGGATGAAGTGGCATGGGGTCAGGTGATAGTAGAGGTTGACAAAGTATGATGTCAGGTGATAGTAGGGGATGAAGAGGTGTGGAGTCAGGTGCTAGTAGGGGATGAAGAGGCGTGGGGTCAGATGATAACAGAGGATGAAGAGGCATGGGGTCAGGTGATAGTAGGAGATGAACAGGTGTGGAGCCAGGTGATAGTAGGGGATGAAGAAACGTGGGGGCAGGTGATAGTAGGAGATGAAGGGGTGTGGAGCCATGTTATAGTAGGGGATGAAGAAACGTAGGGGCGAGTAATAGCAGGGGATGAAGAGGCATGGGCTCAGGTGATAGTAGGGAATGAAGAGGCGTGGGGGCAGGTGATTGTGTAGGGAATGAAGTGGCGTGCGGTCAGTTGATAGTAGGGGATGATGAGGCATTGTTCAGGTGATAGAAAAGGATCAAGAGGTGTGGGCTTACGTTATAGACGAGGATCAAGAGGCATGAGGTCATGTGATAGTAAAGGAATCAGATGATAGCAGAGGATAAGTAAATGTAAAACATCAGGAACAGATTGCAGGAGGGAATAAGCAGACACATTGGCCCTCATTCCGAGTTGTTCGCTCGCAAGCTGCTTTCAGCAGCATTGCACACGCTAAGCCACCGCCTACTGGGAGTGAATCTTAGCTTAGCAAAATTGCGAACGAAAGATTCTCTAAATTGCGAATAGAAATTTCTTTGCAGTTTCTGAGTAGCTCGAGACTTACTCTGCCACTGCGATCAGTTCAGTCAGTTTCGTTCCTGGTTTGACTTCACAAACACACCCAGCGTTCACCCAGACACTCCCCCGTTTCTCCAGCCACTCCCGCGTTTTTCCCAGAAACGGCAGCGTTTTTTCCCACACACCCATAAAACGGCCAGTTTCCGCCCAGAAACACCCACTTCCTGTCAATCACACTACGATCACCAGAACGAAAAAAAAACCTCGTAATGCCGTGAGTAAAATACCAAACTTCTTAGCAAATTTACTTGGCGCAGTCGCAATGCGAACATTGCGCATGCGCAATTAGCGGAAAATCGCTGCGATGCGAAGAAAATTACCGAGCGAACAACTCGAAATGAGGGCCACATTGTTCTGTGCTGGAGAGAAAGGGTGTGGGGATAGTTGGGTGAATATAATTACAGTAATTACTGTAGATGGATCTCAAATCTATACACAACTCTATTAGGATATTGATAACATGAAGTCCATAAGCCTGGGGCTCTAATCACTATTGTAACACAGTGATCTGTATTCTGAGATAGAGCACATATAAAAATGGGAATACACGGCTACATACACATTGCATAGATATCAGACAGTTACAGTTCATTAAGTAACTTTAAAAATAAACAGACAATGGCTACTGTGCGAAGACTGAGAAGATGTATATTCAATGTATATATGGTCTCAGAGGGAAAAGATTCATTGTCATTTATGTTTGCTGTGTAACAGCCTCCGCTTTCCTCTCCTACATGAGAGACACTGAAATCAAATCTTTTTTTACTAGCAACACATGCAGGTTACAGTGAGGATTCCAGAGACCTGGAGTGTACAGAATATCCGCACTGGTGAGAGACATGTGATTCTGCCAGGAGTCAATGTTATATTAGTAATACCCCTTTCACATATGCTGAGCCGGGTCACACCCGAGCATTTGTACATCAATGCTTCCCAGGTGCGATCGGCTTGAGACCCATTTCAGATTTGCAGCCCGGCCCGGCATATTGCCTGGTTGGTGACGTCACCGCTGATGCTACAGGAGGCGGCGCTTGGAGATGATCATCTCCAAGCACCACCTCCTCCTATGTAGAGAACGGGTGCCAGGTTGCCTTGATCCGGCTTACCTGTTCACACTGTACCGCATCCCTGGTGGGGTGGAATTCAGTATGCCGGCCCGGCTGTTGGGATCCCGGTGCTCAGTATACCGTCGCCGGAATCCCGACACCCGGCATACCGACAACTATTCTCCCTCTTGGGGGTCGCTCATTTGCGCTTGCTCAGCTGTCGGTATGCCGGCGTTCGGGATCCCGGCGCCAGTATGCTGGCCGCCGGGATCTCGGCCGCCGGCATACCATACTACACCCCCCGGGTCAATTCCAGCTTCTATCCAGGTCACGAACTGGGGTGAAATGCCAGGATGCTCGACCTGGGATACTCTGTCAGAACCCTTTCAGACTGCGTTCATGTGCAATAACCTTGGCAATTTATGCTAGTGTGAAACGGGTATAAGGTGACACTGCTGGCACTGGCAGGTGCTGTGACAGCCGCATGTGACTCACTCTCTTCTGTATTCCAAAGTCGTGACCCGGCTCCCCTCTCCAGGCGTGATGTCATACACATGTGCGTCATGACGGATCACATGCATAACACACATGAGACAGAGGCGTGCGCCGGATCAGGCACTGCAAGGACATCCTGCAATCACATATGCCGACCCGCTGGGCCCTAAGTGACCACAATGTTGCCTAGTGGTAAATCCGCTACTGTTCTTGGATGTGGTAATGCACATAAATGCATATTTATAGATTATATTCAAGTCTTTTTCCTTAATTATATCGGTGTTGTGGATAAAATGCAAATGTGTCTTTAAATGTTCTCGCCCTCTGTGCACTTGACGCTTATTTATATGTCTCATCTCACAAAACTAAATTCTCATTTCTTGCCTTTGGACATAGTGGGGCTGTTACAGAAAGAAATCTATGCCAGTTGGCAGGGCAGCCATCAGGGGAGGACTGCCGGGACAACAGTCCCGGGCTCGGATACCTTGGCACTCCTACCGCCACTACAGCTGCCCGCCTGCCACTGCTACTGCCAGTGCTGCATGAGGGTGAAAGGGGGCCCCGGTGCTGCAGAGAGTGAGTATGCAGTGATGGGGAAGCACTGCCTATTTTGTCAGTCCGGGGCCTAACAATTTCTGATGGCAGCCCTGCCAGTTGGTACAGCGTAAACCTGCTGTCTGCAATGTGCAACAAGAAGTGTAGAGCGCACACATGCACGCACAGGCAGCAGGGATGGTTTCCTCCCACAATCAAAAAGTATACTGGCAGGTTAATTGTCTCTCATTTGCCATCCAATTCTATGTTTCTAGCTGTGAAAGCAGCATTACTTGTGGGATGCAGCACTAGCTGCTGGTGATTGGCTGATTGGGAATCACTGCTGATAGGTGCTTTTCTTAGTTGTTCATTTATACATAAAGTTATTGAGTGCGTTGTTAGCCATATTATTTCTATTTGTACCCTGTGGCCCTAATTCAGCATGGATTGCAATTGTGAGCAGCTTTGCAAATGCAGTCCATAGCAATTCCAATGCAGGAGGCGGTGCATACACACCTTCTTGCTGCATTTGCGATCGCAGCACTGCAACTGGAGTCGCAGTCTGTGATCAAACATTGATTGCCGTTCCAGGCTTGCCATCCCAGGATGGCTTGCGAGGTCAAGGAAACTGCGTATCGGGACGCAGTCCTTAGCCTTGGCACTCACAGAAAACCGGTGTGGCACGCCCCCATTTCCAGCAATGCTGGCCGCCCCCACCCCTCCCCCCAAACCCCTCTGCCTGCACAATTCTAGGTGGCTGAGCGCATGCCAGGATCACACTTGTTATCATCATTTGTCCAGCTAAGTATACGATCTCCAGAGATCCTCTACCTGAGGCTGTAAGTTGTCCTGGATGGTACTAATAAGTGAGCTCTCTACATCCTCTTGAAACATACCTTAACAAAAGAGGTGGGTGTGTTTCGATTATGAAATATTATGTCATGATGGTAAATTTTGAGATCTAGATTACAAGATTCATGACATTCTCCAGACCAGTAAAAGCGACCAACCCTATGATTAGGTATGTACTGGATATTTTTCATCCTTTAAGAGGATATGTGAATATTTTACATAATAAAGGCCATATACTGTATACATATGGCCTTTATTATGTATATAATATATATATGTTTCTATCTTGTATAGGTAAACATTTATTCTGCCTTAGAGAAAGGAGGGGTTGAGGGAAAAGTAGCGACCACGGTGTCAATAAATTTAAAAAATTGCCAGAAAAAAGTAATATTAAAAAACTATTTTATTAATACATTGAAGATAAAAGAGACACATAAAAATTGTGACAACAATATATACACAACTGAACTAAAAGCACTAAATGAACATATATACTACAATAAATAGGATTTTGGTACTTACCGGTAAATCCTTTTCTCCTAGTCCGTAGAGGATGCTGGGGACTCCAAAAGGATCATGGGGTATAGACGGGATCCGCAGGAGCTTGGGCACACTTAAAAGACTTAATCTGGGTGTGAACTGGCTCCTCCCTCTATGCCCCTCCTCCAGACCTCAGTTATAGGAACTGTGCCCAGGAGAGACGGATATTTAGAGGAAAAGATTTTGGTTTAAACTAAGGGCTACAAACATACCAGCCCACACCACAAACATACCGTACAACCGGAGTAACTTTAAACCAGATAACAGTATGAATTAACACCAGCAACAAGCTGAAACAAGAAATACACAACCCGTGTATAAATTAATTTAACCAGCAAGAAAACACTGCAAGTAATAGTCTGCACTGGGCGCCCATCATCCTCTACGGACTAGGAGAAAAGGATTTACCGGTAAGTACCAAAATCCTATTTTCTCTTACGTCCTAGAGGATGCTGGGGACTCCAAAAGGACCATGGGGATTATACCAAAGCTCCAGAACGGGCGGGAGAGTGCGGACGACTCTGCAGCACCGACTGAGCAAACGCAAGGTCCTCATCGGCCAGGGTATCAAACTTATAGAACTTAGCAACAGTGTTTGAACCCGACCAAGTAGCTGCTCGGTAAAGCTGTAACGCCGAGACGCCTCGGGCAGCTGCTAAAGATGAGCCCACTTTCCTGGTAGAATGGGCTTTTACTGACTTCGGCACCGGTAGTCCGGCCGAAGAATGTGCCTGCTGAATCGTACTACAAATCCAGCGTGCAATAGACTGTTTTGAAGCAGGATGACCAATTTTGTTGGAAGCATACAAGACAAACAGCGCCTCAGTTTTCCTAGCAACAGCTGTCCTAGTGACGTAGATCTTCAAAGCTCTCACAACATCCAGAGATTTTGGAATAGCCATAGCTTCCGTAGCCACCGGGACCACAATAGGTTGGTTAATGTGAAATGAAGAAACCACCTTCGGCAGAAATTGTTGACGAGTCCTCAGTTCCGCCCTATCCGAATGAAAAATCAAGTACGGGCTCTTATGAGATAAGGCCGCCAACTCTGACACCCGCCTGGCAGACGCCAGTGCCAATAGCATAACTACCTTCCAAGTGAGAAATTTCAACTCAACCTTATGCAAAGGTTCAAACCAGGAAGACATGAGAAACCGTAAGACTACATCAAGGTCTCATGGAGCTACAGGAGGCACAAACGGAGGGTTGATATGCATTACTCCTTTCACAAAAGTCTGAACCTCTGGGAGGACAGCTAACTCTTTTTGAAAGAAAATAGACAAAGCCGAAATCTGCACTTTGATGGAACCCAATTTCAGGCCTGCATCTACTCCCGCCTGTAAAAAGTGGAGAAAGCGACCCAAGTGAAAATCTTCCGCAGGAGCCATTGTAGACTCACACCAGGAAACATACTTTCTCCAAATACGGTGATAATGCTTCTCCGTAACCTCCTTCCTAGCCTTAATGAGAGTTGGAATGACCTCCCTGGGAATACCCTTACGAGCTAAGATCTGGCGCTCAACCTCCATGCCGTCAAACGCAGCCGCGGTAAGTCTGGAAACACGCATGGACCCTGCAACAACAGGTCCTCTCTTAGAAGAAGTGGCCAAGGATCTTCCACCAGTAATTCCTGAAGATCCGGGTACCAGGCCCTTCTTGGCCAATCTGGAACAACGAGAATCGCCTGAACCCTTGCTCGTCGAATGATCCCCAGTACCTTTGGAATGAGAGGAAGTAGAGGGAACACATACACCGACTGGAAAACCCACAGAGACACCTGGGCGTCCACTGCACTGGCTTGGTGGTCCCTTGACCTGGAACAATACCTCGGGAGCTTCTTGTTGAGACGAGACGCCATGTTAGGGTCTCCTGCCCTGTGCTGCCACGTCGTCATGGCAACCGGGAGACAAGTGCTAGTGGAGTAACCTGAGCGCAGCTGATACTCCGGTTCGGGTCTTTTGCTGTGCAGTGGTTATAGGCTCTGTGCACGGCAGGGGATCCGGTGCTGGTTTTTGTGCTCACAGTCTGTGAGGTCTGAGTGGGGCGTGGACAGCACCTGCTTTATAAGGCCTCTTTTCAGGGTAAGCAGATGCTGCTGAATCTTTGTTGGTTAGTCAGTTCATGAAAGTTAGCCAGTACTGTGTAGCTTTGTATTTGTTTGTTGCTTACTGCAAATAGGCCTGGGGATTTGGTATTACACTCTGCCAATCCAGACCTAGCAGTAAGACTGGAGTCAGTCGTTTAGCTTGCTGGGGTGCTGTTACTACTCTGTGAACTTAGCAAGTTTGCGGCTGTATTCTAAGACTTGCCTGTCTAATCCTGTCTCACTGTGCTAGGTGTCAGGGGCCAGTTTAGTGGCAGTAAGCTAAAACCTGTGCACTGCAAGTGAGAATTAGGATTGTGGGGACTCTCCTTGTGTCTATCATTCCATCTCTGACCAAGGAGTTTACTGCCACACCCGTTGGTAACCCTTTAGGGTTTTGCTGTTGCCCTTAGCAACAGCATTTCGGGTTCTCTACGTATTAAAACACAACATCTTGCTTTTTCCATCTTAGCAGTTCTAATACAAGGGAGATACCCAGTTCCTTAGCCTCTGGGCTTCTCTGTTCACTTTGTGTGTATTTTGTTACCCTATCACCTTCTGTGTACATTATATCATATTCCCCAGTTTGTTTGTGAGTCCATTTGTTTTGCATAACAGTTCAAACACCAGTACATTCCTGCAGACACTGGAGTGCATAACAGTTCTGACACCAGTACTTTCCTGCAGGCACTGGTGTGCATAACATATTCAGCAGCCTAATACTCCTGTTGAAATTTTGTGGGAATATGGAGCATACCCCTCAAAATACGTTGCAACAGGTGGTCGATCAGGTGCAGGTCCTGACTCGACAATTTAATGATTTGTCCATTAAAATGCACACCTCCCAGGCTGCTGGCAGAGCTCCCGCAGCAGCAGCACCTGCAGGGGTTAAGGAGCCGAAAGTAAATCTCCCGGATCGTTTTTCTGGAGATCGCTTGCAGTTCTTTTGTTTCAAGGAGAGCTGCAAGCTATACTTCCGGCTTAGGCCTCAGTCTTCTGGGTCGGAGATTCAGCGGGTGGGCATAGTGATTTCCTTGCTACAAGGAGACCCACAGGTCTGGGCATATGGGTTGCAGCCTGACTGTCCGTCGCTTAAAAGTGTTGATGCTTTTTTTACGGCACTGGGCATGTTGTATGATGACCCTGACAAGACGGCCTCAGCCGAGGCTCAGATTTCGATCCTTAAGCAAGGGCGAAGGCCAGTTGAGGTTTACTGTACGGAGTTTCGGAGGTTGGCCCATGATACCCAGTGGAATGACCCAGCCCTGAGACACCAGTACCGAAGAGGTCTTTCTAACCAGATAAAGGACCAACTGGTACAATATCCCTTGCCTGATAGCTTGGATCAGCTCATGCAGTTATCCATCCGGGTGGATAGACGGCTGAGAGAGCGTAGGCTTGAAAGGGAGACTGAGATTTCCTTCCTTCCCAAGGGAACCTCAGACTCTGAGGAATTTTCTGAGGAGCCTATGCAGATTGGGGCTACCCGCCTCTCCTCGCGTGAGAAGACGCGGAGGAGACAGCAGGGGTTGTGTTTGTGCTGTGGGAATAAAGGTCATGTGGTAGTATCATGCCCAGAAAAGCCGGAAAACTTCAGGGCCTGAGGGTGATGGGAAATATCCTGTCAGGCCAGAAGTCAGAATTTCCCAAGAAGACTTTTATCATTCCGGTGACCTTGAAGATCCTCGGTCAAACTGTCAAGACTGAGGCCTTTGTGGACAGTGGGGCCGACGGGGTTTTTATGGACCGCCAATTCGCCCTGAAACACTCTGTTCCCTTAGTACCCTTGGTAGCGGAAATTGAGATTTGTGGGTTAAACGGGGAACCATTATCCCAAGGTAAAATTACCTCTTGCACTAGCCAGATTTCTTTGTGTATTGGAGCCACACACTCTGAAAAATTGTCCTTTTATGTGACTGTCTGTACTTTTGCCCCATTGGTGTTGGGGTTACCCTGGTTAAGGGCCCACAATCCTCAATTTGACTGGGTCTCTGGGGAGATTCTTAGTTGGGGTACTGATTGTTTCAGGAGTTGCTTGAGCCTTCCAGTCAGGCTCTCGCAGCTAAGTTTGCCAGGATTGCCAGGGTGTTATGCAGATTTTGCGGACGTGTTCTCCAAAAAAGTTGCAGAGGTACTACCTCCCCATCGCCCCTATGACTGTGCCATTGATTTGTTGCCAAATGCTAAGCTTCCCAAGAGCAGGTTGTACTCCCTGTCACGTCCTGAGACTCAGGCTATGGCAGAGTACATTCAGGAGAACTTGGCTAAGGGATTTATCAGACCTTCACAGTCTCCAGTTGGGTCCGGGTTCTTCTTCGTGGGTAAAAAGGACGGTTCGTTGCGACCCTGCATCGACTTCAGGGAATTGAACCGTATCACGATTAAAAACTCATACCCACTGCCTCTCATTTCGGTCTTGTTTGACCAGCTTCGTACTGCCACCATTTTTTCTAAGATTGACCTACGCGGTGCGTACAATCTAATCCGAATAAGAGAGGGGGATGAATGGAAGACTGCCTTTAATACCCACTCAGGGCATTATGAATATTTGGTGATGCCTTTTGGGCTATGTAATGCCCCGGCAGTCTTCCAGGATTTCATGAATGATGTGCTCAGGGAATATTTGGATAGATTCTTAGTTGTATACTTAGATGACATCCTAATCTTCTCCCATTCCCTGGAGGAACATCGGAAGCATGTACGCTTAGTCCTCCAGAAACTCAGAGACCACCGGCTTGGGGCGAAGCTGGAGAAGTGCGAATTTGAAGTTCAGCAAATCGCATTTCTAGGATATATTATCTCCCCAGAAGGTTTCCAAATGGAGGGTTCCAAGGTACAGGCAGTCCTGGATTGGGTGCAGCCCACTAGTTTGAAGGCGCTTCAGCGTTTCCTGGGCTTTGCAAATTTTTATAGACGATTTATCGCTGGATTTTCGTCTATAGTGGCGCCCTTGGTGGCACTCACTAAGAAAGGGGCGGATGTTGCTCACTGGTCTCGTGAGGCTAAAGCGGCTTTTGCCCGTCTCAAAAGGGCATTTGTTTCGGCCAAGGTGCTGCGACACCCAGATCCAGAGCGTCCTTTTGTGGTGGAGGTGGATGCCTCTGAGATGGGTATTGGGGCAGTGCTTTCTCAGATGGGAGTGTCTGATAATCGCCTTCATCCCTGTGCTTACTTTTCCCGTAAATTTTCGCCTGCCGAGATGAATTATGACGTGGGTAACCGGGAATTGTTGGCTATTAAGGATGCACTCGAGGAGTGGAGACACTGGCTTGAGGGGGCTAAGTTTGTGGTCTCAATTCTCACTGACCATAAGAATCTGGCATATTTAGAGTCAGCGAAGCGTCTCAATGCCAGGCAGGCACGATGGGCTTTGTTTTTTGCTCGCTTTAATTTTTTGATAACATATCGCCCTGGGTCAAAAAACATCAAGGCTGATGCGCTCTCGCAGAGTTTTGCTCCAATCCAGGAGACCACCGAGGAGCCGTTGCCCATTGTTTCCCCATCATGTATTAAAGTGGGCATTACCCAGGACCTCTTATCATTAGTCCTTAGAGCACAGGAGCAGGCTCCTCCAGACCTTCCGGTAGGTCTTTTGTTTGTGCCTCCTAGGTTAAGACAGCGAGTGTTCCTGGAATTCCATGCCAAGAAGTCGGCAGGTCACCCGGG
The DNA here is from genome assembly GCF_028390025.1 of Pseudophryne corroboree. Lineage (NCBI taxonomy): Eukaryota > Metazoa > Chordata > Amphibia > Anura > Myobatrachidae > Pseudophryne > Pseudophryne corroboree. The sequence continues at coordinate 411,461,916 of NC_086452.1, read as the reverse complement.
TATTGCCAGAACTCGGGAGTTGCTATCTAGGGCGGTGTGGTGGCCCTCGGTAGCTAAGGATGTGGATCAGTGGGTTCGGGCATGTGACATCTGTGCCCGAAATAAGACTCCTAGAGGGGTTCCTGTTGGCCCATTACATCCACTCTCTATCCCATCTAAGCCATGGACCCACATTTCAATGGATTTTGTGGTGGACTTGCCCAAATCCTCGGGGATGACAGCCATCTGGGTTGTCGTTGACAGGTTTTCGAAGATGGCGCACTTCGTTCCACTGGTTGGGCTGCCATCAGCCAGACGCCTGTCTGAATTATTTATGCTGCATGTTGTGCGTCTCCACGGGTTGCCACTTGATGTGGTCTCTGACCGCGGATCCCAGTTTGTGGCCAAATTCTGGAGGGCATTTTGTTCCGATCTCCAGATTTCTGTCAGCTTGTCGTCAGGCTACCATCCGCAGTCTAATGGGCAGACTGAAAGGGTGAACCAGTCCTTGGAGCAGTTCCTCAGGTGTTATGTCTCCAAGTGTCAGACTGACTGGGTTGCTCATCTGTCCATGGCGGAGTTTGCCTATAACAACGCGGCTCACTCTGCTACAGGGATCTCTCCCTTCCTTTGTGTGTATGGGCATCATCCTAAGGCCAATTCTTTTGACCCCCTGGACTCCACGCCTGGTGGTTCCTCTGTGGTTTCGGTCCTTAGAGGTATTTGGCGGAAAGTGAAGAAAGCCCTTGTGTCTGTGTCATTAGTGACCAAAAGGGTTTTTGATAAGCGGAAAAGACCCTGCAGCTTCAAATTAGGAGACTTCGTCTGGTTGTCTACCAAGAATTTGAAGTTGAGACAGCCATCTCATAAGTTAGGGCCCCGGTTCATCGGCCCTTATAAGATCACCAGGGTTATCAATCCGGTGGCATTTCAGTTAGATCTGCCCCGTTCTTTGGGTATCAATAAAACATTTCATTGTTCCCTTTTAAAACGGGCGATTAGTAATCCTTATTCCAGTGGAAGACCTTCCCCTCTTCTGATACGTGGCCAGAGGGAGTTTGTTGTTGAAAGGATTCTTGACTCCAAGGTGGTTCGGGGTCGGCTGTCATTTTTGGTGCACTGGAAGGGGTATGGCCCGGAGGAGCGGTCGTGGGTGCGCAGTTGTGATCTTCATGCCCCCAGACTGATACGCTCTTTCTTCTCGCAGTTCCCCGATAAACCCGGTGGTAGGGGTTCTTTGACCCCTCGTCAGAGGGGGGGTACTGTTAGGGTCTCCTGCCCTGTGCTGCCACGTCGTCATGGCAACCGGGAGACAAGTGCTAGTGGAGTAACCTGAGCGCAGCTGATACTCCGGTTCGGGTCTTTTGCTGTGCAGTGGTTATAGGCTCTGTGCACGGCAGGGGATCCGGTGCTGGTTTTTGTGCTCACAGTCTGTGAGGTCTGAGTGGGGCGTGGACAGCACCTGCTTTATAAGGCCTCTTTTCAGGGTAAGCAGATGCTGCTGAATCTTTGTTGGTTAGTCAGTTCATGAAAGTTAGCCAGTACTGTGTAGCTTTGTATTTGTTTGTTGCTTACTGCAAATAGGCCTGGGGATTTGGTATTACACTCTGCCAATCCAGACCTAGCAGTAAGACTGGAGTCAGTCGTTTAGCTTGCTGGGGTTCTGTTACTACTCTGTGAACTTAGCAAGTTTGCGGCTGTATTCTAAGACTTGCCTGTCTAATCCTGTCTCACTGTGCTAGGTGTCAGGGGCCAGTTTAGTGGCAGTAAGCTAAAACCTGTGCACTGCAAGTGAGAATTAGGATTGTGGGGACTCTCCTTGTGTCTATCATTCCATCTCTGACCAAGGAGTTTACTGCCACACCCGTTGGTAACCCTTTAGGGTTTTGCTGTTGCCCTTAGCAACAGCATTTCGGGTTCTCTACGTATTAAAACACAACATCTTGCTTTTTCCATCTTAGCAGTTCTAATACAAGGGAGATACCCAGTTCCTTAGCCTCTGGGCTTCTCTGTTCACTTTGTGTGTATTTTGTTACCCTATCACCTTCTGTGTACATTATATCATATTCCCCAGTTTGTTTGTGAGTCCATTTGTTTTGCATAACAGTTCAAACACCAGTACATTCCTGCAGACACTGGAGTGCATAACAGTTCTGACACCAGTACTTTCCTGCAGGCACTGGTGTGCATAACACGCCATCATGCCGATCAACGGAATTCCCCAATGTTTTGTCACCTCTGCAAATACCTCTTGGTGAAGAGCCCACTCTCCCGGATGGAGATCGTGCCTGCTGAGGAAATCCGCTTCCCAGTTGTCCACTCCCGGTAGGAAGACTGCTGACAGGGCGCTCACGTGTTGTTCCGCCCAGCGAAGGATTCTTGTGGCCTCCGCCATTGCCGCTCTGCTCCTTGTTCCGCCTTGACGGTTTATATGCGCCACCGCTGTGATGTTGTCTGACTGTACCAGGACAGGTCGACCCTGAAGAAGGCCGTTGTAAATGGCTCTTCCCTTGTAAATGGCCGTTGTAAATGGCTCTTCACTCGAGAACATTTATGTGGAGACAGGCTTCCTGGAGCGACCATTTCCCCTGGATGTTTCTTCCTTGGGTGATTGCGCCCCAGCCCCGGAGACTTGCATCTGTTGTTAGAAGCACCCAATCCTGGATACAGATCCGGCGTCCCCCTAGGAGGTGATGATCTGACTTGTAGCCACCACAGGAGAGAAATTCTGGCTCTGGGAGATAGACTTATCTTCCGGTGCATGTGCAGGTGAGACCTGGACCATTTGCTCAGCAAGTCCCACTAAAACACCCGGGCATGAAACCTGCCAAATGGAATGGCTTCGTACGCCGCAACCATCTTCCGAGTACAGTGATGGATTGACACACTCGTCGGCCTCAGAAGTTCCCTGACCATCGCCTGCAGTTCCAGAGCCTTTTCTTCTGGAAGAAATACTTTCTGTAAATCCGTGTCCAGAATCATACCCAGAAAAGGCAGCCGAGTGGTCGGAATCAACTGAGATTTTGGCAAATTGAGTACCCAACCGTGCTGTCGTAGAACCGACAGTGACAAATCTACACTTCTCAGCAACCGTTCCTTGGACCTTGCCTTTATCAGGAGATCGTCCAAGTACGGGATAATTGTAACCCCTTGTTTGCGAAGGAGAACCATAATTTCCGCCATGACTTTGGTGAAAATACTCGGAGCCGTGGAGAGCCCAAACGGCAATGTCTGAAATTGGTAATGAGAATCCTGTATCGCAAACCTGAGGAAGGCCTGATGCGAAGGATATATCGGGACATGTAAGTAGGCATACTTTATGTCGACTGACGCCATAAAATCCCCCCCTTCCAGGCTGGCAATTACCGCTCGAAGGGATTCCATCTTGAACATGAAAACTTTCAAGTATGGATTGAGGGATTTTAGATTCAGAATTGGTCTGACCGAACCGTCCAGTTTCGGCACAACAAAGAGGCTCGGGTAGAACCCCTCCCCCCGCTGGGACGAGGGAACGGGAACAATGACCCTCTGTAGACACAATTTTTGAATCGCTGCCAGCACCACCTCCCTGTCCGGAAGAGCTACTGGTAATGCCGAAATGAAGAACCGGTGAGGGGGTATCTCCTGAAACTCCAGTTTGTATCCCTGAGACACAATCTCTAGGACCCAAGGATCCAGGTCTGATTGAATCCAGACCTGACTGAATATTCATAGACGGCACCCCACCGGTCCGGACTCCCCCAGGGAAGCCCCAGTGTCATGCGGTGGACTTGGTAGCAGCAGGGGAGGACTTTTGGTCCTGGGCGCCTGAGCCTGCAGGAGGTTTCCTTCCCCTTCCTCTACCTTTTGAAGCGAGGAAGGACGAACCTTTTCCACGCCTGTATTTATTGTGACGAAAGGACTGCATTTGCTGATGTGGTGCCTTTTTCTGTTGTGTGGGAACATAAGGAAGAAAAGAGGACTTACCCGCAGTCGCGGTCGAGACCAGGTCAGCCAAGCCGTCCCCAAACAAGACAGTACCTTTGAAGGGTAACGCTTCCATAGCCCTCTTGGAGTCGGCATCAGCGTTCCATTGATGGATCCACAATGCCCTCCTGTCTGATATCGACATGGCATTGGTTCTTGAACCCAAGAGACAGACGTCCCTCGCCGCATCCTTCAGGTAATTTGCAGCATCCTTGATATAACCGAGAGTCAAAAGGACATTGTCTTTATCAAGAGTATCCATATCATTAGCTAAATTCTCAGCCCATTTAGCAATAGCACTACTCACCCATACCGACGCCACAGCAGGTCTGAGCAATGCACCCGAATTAGCGAAAATGGACTTCAAAGATGTCTCCAGCTTGCGATCCGCCGGATCCTTGAGAGCTGCCGTGTCAGGGAACGGAAGTACCACTTTCTTAGACAAACGAGATAGAGCTTTGTCAACATTTGGAGACGCCTCCCATTTTTCCCTGTCATCAGAGGGGAAAGGATACGCCATGTAAATCCTCTTGGGAATCTGCCACCTCTTGTCCGGCGACTCCCAAGCCTTTTCACAAAGAGTATTCATTTCATGAGAGGTGGGAAACTTCACCTCAGGTTTTTTTCCCTTGAACAAGCAAATCCTTGTTTCCTGTACCGCAGGTTCATCAGAAATGTGTAAAACATCTTTTATAGCCACAATCATGTACTGAATACTCTTAACTAACCGTGGATGTAAAGCAGCCTCAGTGAAATCGACATCGGAATCAGAGTCGGTGTCGGTATCAGTATCTACCACCTGAGTAAATGGCCGCTTTTGTGACCCGAATGGGGTCTGCACCTGAGACAAAGCCTCTTCCATGGACTTTTTCCACACCTGCGTCTGTGACTCAGACTTATCTAATCTCTTTGATAAAGAAGCTACATTCGTATTTATCGTACTTAACAATGCAAGTAAATCAGGTGTCGGCTGCGTCGACAGTCCCAAATCTAGCCCCGCATCCGCTCCCCCAATAACCTCCTCTGGTGAATAACATTCAGCCTCAGACATGCCGACACGTAGTACCGACACACAACAACACACAGAACGTCCCAGCTAGGTGACAGGCCCACAATGAAGCCCAGATAGAGGACACAGAGGGAGTATGCCAGCTCACACCCCAGCTCCCATATATCCCAAGAAAAGATATATGTACCCAGCGCTGCTTTGTAATGATAATAAGCACCACACTGCGGGCCCCCCCTTCTGAATATCTCCCCGTTACTTGTCTGAGGAATGTGGAGGTCCCGGCAGCGTCTCCCTTCAGCCGCGTGTTGAAGGAGAAGATGGCGCCTGTGAGCCGCGGGACGAAGCTCCGCCCCCTTCCCGGCGCGCTTCGGCCCGCCAAATTTAAAAATGAAAAAATGCCGGCGGGGGTTTCTGGAAACGGTGCCGAGGCACCGAAAAGCTCTCTGCCAGCCCCAAAACTCCAGTAACATGCTGCCCAGGGCGCCCCCCCCCCAGCGCCCTGTACCCAGTAAATACCGTTGGTGATGTGTGTGGGAGCATGGAGCGCAGCGTTACCGCTGTGCTGTACCTTCCGTTACTGAAGTCTTCTGCCGTCCTAAAGTCTTCTGATCTTCTCATACTCACCCGACTTCTTTCTTCTGGCTTCTGTGAGGGGGTGACGGCGCGGCTCCGGGAACAAGCAGCTAGG